>NC_060961.1:2085000-2197500 GCF_910589235.1 Vespa crabro | reverse complement strand
TCTTTCCTTTTGCTATTTCCTTTCCTCTCTCTCTCTCTCTCTCTCTCTCTCTCTCTCTATCTCTCTCTCTCTTTCTCTGTCTTCCTCTTTCTTTTTCTTAAAAAAAAAAAAAAAAAAAAAAAAAAAAAAAGAATTTTCGATGTGTTATTCTTCGCACTGACACGCTTTGTGTAAACGTAGCACGTGCAAAAGCAAAGATTCAGAGTAAAAAGATAGAAATTGAGAAAAGTAGAGAAGAAGAAGAGAAGGAAAGTCAACGATGTGGATGCTGCGACGACCACTTTTCGGTTTCCCGAGAACAACGACGAACAAAGTAACGACTTCGTTCGTGCAGCTATTAGCGAAGTACTGGAAACGAGTTTTCCTCATTTCCGTAGGATCTCGAAAGTGGCACGATGTTCGCGTTTCGAAATCAAGCTACTCTTTCTCTCTTCTTCTTTTCTTTCTCTTTCTCTCTCTCTCTCTCTCTCTCTCTCATTCTTTTTCTCTCTTTCTCTCTTTTTCTTTTTCTTTCTCTTATAAGCTTTCGATGACCGTATTCTAGCCCTGAAAAGAGAATGAAACTATGCTCGCTGTGCACTTGGTATAACCCGCTTGGAAGAACTATGAAATACTGAAATTATGGACGTCCGGAGTCTATGCCATACTCCACAAGCAAAGAACTTCCAATGAAAAACTGGGCTAGAATAAAACGTTTCGCTGACCTGCTTTTATCTTAAAAAGTCAAAGAACACTGGGAAAGGCGTTGGACCGTGTCAGAGGAAATATTGAAAGATATATATATATATATATATATATATATATATATATATATACTCGTGTATACTTACTTTTAAACAAAATAACTTCTAATTTATGATCCGATCGAACGATTGCATATATTTAATATAATCTTTGTAAGTATAAATTTGAGAAATGATACGAGGAGCCTATCATTTTGGATAATTTTTATTAAATATTTAAATTACAATGATATTTCGAACGTAAATATAAGAAAGATAAAGATCATACATTCTTGTTTCAATCTTTCGTTCTGTCAAACTTATTTCCATGGTAGTTATCGAATTTGAAAAAAGAAATAGAAAAATACTTGTCTTTATTCGAAAAGAAAATTGAAGTCTATTCATCTCGTCAATGTAATTGCGGTATAACGAACCTTCCATCGAGTACCTTCCCCTCCCCTTAACTTTCTCTCTCTCTCTCTCTCTTTCTCTCTCTTTCTCTCTTTCTCTCTTTTCTCTTTCATCCCTTGTCGATGGGCCACTATCGTCGTGAAACAAAGGGAAATCGTTTAAACGAAAGAAAAAGTAAAGTATTCCAATGAAATAATGCTAAACGCAGGATGGAGCAATCCGTGAAGGACTTTCCTTTCGTATCGTGTTGGTCTTATACCGCTTAGGCGAGCTTTCCTTGGACTTTCGAGAAAATGCCAAATGCTTTCTTCATCGTTTTCTCTCCCACTCTCTCTCTCTTTCTCTCTCTTTCTTTTTCTCATACTCTCTATCTTTTACTCTTTTTCTCTTACTCTCTCTATCTCTATTTTTTACATTCTCCCTCTCTCTCTCTCTCTCTCTCTCTCTCTCTCTCTCTCTTTTACACTCTCCCCCTCTCTATCTTCACTTTAAGTTTGCTACGGGTTAATGGATCGAAACTCGACGAAAGCGAGCTCACGCGATACTGATATCGAGAAGAGCTGTAGAGAAAGAGAAGGAAAGATAGATAGATAGATAGTTAGAGAGAGAGAGAGAGAGAGAGAGAGAGAGAGAGAGAGAGAGAGAGAGAGAGGAGTTGAGAGAAAAATGATGGGAAGATGGACGAGAGCGAAAGAGAGAGAGAGAGAGAAAGAGATGAGGAAAAAAAAGAAGAAAAAGTAGAAGATGGAGGAGGAGAAGGAGGGTTGAAAAGGGAGGGGGGGATGGTTCTGAAGAAACGAAGTGGTTCGAGTCAGCTTCGGACAACTCGACTTCTGGGCGGCTCCGAACATTTTTCTCATTAAATCGATTGCGGTGACACGCGGCTGAATTTCTCTCTTTCGCTAGCTTCGTCTCGCTTTGTCGACTGTGCCACTCCCATCGGGACACCCTCCAACCTCTTCTCTTCTTACTCTTCTCTTCTTATCCTACTTCGACTCCTTCTTTCGAGCTTCTCGTAATTTTATGTAATCCGTCCTCGTCTACCGTCTATGCTCCCTTCGGTTTTCTCACCCTACCTATAAACCTAGTCTCTCTCTCTCTCTCTCTCTCTCTCTCTTTCGCTCTCTCGCTCGCACTTTTAGCGGTCCTCTTTTAGTTCCACTCATCGCCATGACCGTTTCCTTACTCGGAACGGATGAAAAAGTTTCCAACCCCCTAACCATCACTACCATCACCATCACCAATACTAGTAACAGCAACGCTACCCTCATCTCGATGTCCTTCGAAAGCACAGCTTGAAAGAGAGAGAGAAAGAGAGAGAAAGGGAGAAGGAGGGAGAGAAGTGAACACGGTGAAATGTCATATCGAAAAACGGGATTTCATCGTCGTACTGATTTCATGGAAGTCGACATAAATTTGCTAAAAATATGTGTTAACTTTCTTCGAGAGATGAGAAATAGACCGAATAAAGGGATGTCGAATTTCTATATAAAGCTTTCTTCTCCAAACGCTTTCCCGAGAAATTAGTGAGAAAATACGAAACTTTTTGTATTGTGGAACGATGCGAAAAATAGAACGAAGAGAAATGAGGGTATGTTATCGATAGCTCCTTGTGTATTTCTTAAATGTTCATTTATTAAACCTTTTGATAATTCTTTAATTCAGTAGTGATCGATATTTTATTAAGATATAAATTTTTAATATTGCGCATACACATTATTTTACATTTACATTGGATATATATCAGATGTAAGTCGTTACTCGTTCGAATGATCAATTAATGCTTGGTATAATGTGATTAGTAAGGATTTATATCCTGAAAACAATTTTAATCGTGTTCACAACGTTTCTTACGCGTAAGCACATACAAGTTTTATCAACAACTTCACTAATATATTACTCTCTAGAGTATAATTAGAAAGCACGAGAATTATTGATTAAAGAAACGGCGGTATCGCTTCACGCTTTGTTGCCAGTGTACAAGCGTTCGCAGCTGTTGCGCGTGAAACTACATAATTTCAAAGTAAAAGAACCAAAGAAAGAAAGAAAGAAAGAAAGAAAGAGAGAAAGAGAAAGAGAAAGAGAAAGAGAAAATAGTATTTCTGAAAGTAGGTCGAGTTTTAGAGCGATGCTTTTTTAATTTCAACATTATTTCATTGAAAAATTGAAAGTAGAAAAAGTTTATATTGTATTATATATATAAAAAAAAAAAAAAAAAAAAAAAAAAAATAAAAATAAGAAGAAACAAAAAATACAAAATTCACTTGGACGTCAATTCTCTTGACTCTCTCTCTCTCTCTCTCTCTCTCTCTCTCTCTCTCTCTCTCTCTTTCTCTCTCTTCTCTTTTTCGTTAAATGCAAATGCATAGACACATAGTTTCTCTCATGGTCGACCTTAAATGACTTTAAACATTTTCTAGAAAATGTAGAAACTTTCTGTTGGAAAATTTTAGTACGATAGCTACCATTTATACGAAAAGCTACGGGAGTATCTTAGGCGTATGTTCGTTCGTTCGTTCATTGTGAAAAATCCTTAGATGAAGGGAATAGTTAAGCGGAAACAGGACGTTTTCGAAAAGGTTCCAGACGATTCGGGTCACGGCTTTTCGATAGAGGGTTAATGTTATATTACCCGAAGTCTTACTATTCTCTTACCCTCGGAAGCTGGTAGAAAAGAAAAGAAGGAATAAGATATATATCAGTCTGTAATTCCTTCTCTTGGTTCTTTTCAACAATCCTCTTCTTCTTCTTCTTCTCCTTCTTCTTCTTCTTCTTCTTCTTCTTCTTTTCCTCCTCCTTCTTCTTCTACGATCGTCTAAAACTAGAGCGGATTACTTTCCTACCGAAGAAAGGAGTTAACGTTTTGATTGTAGTGGTCTTGTCTCTCCATTGTTTACGATATCATTAAGAGAAAAAAAAAAACGAAAAAAAGAAGAAAAAAAAAAAAAGAAAGAAAGAAAGAAAAAATATAAGGATCAGATTAAAATACTATGGAACAAATTGCTCGAGGATTCTGTGTCATCTATATAAAAATAAAAAACTTTTCATTAGAATATCGACGGCTATTAATTGAATTTTTCAATCCTCCTATCTTGCTTGACGTTCATTTATTATTTAAAGGAGATATCGTTTTTCCCCTGAAAGTTGATCGCTTCTGTCAAATTTATATATACATATATATATATATACATTTAGGTACGGAGAAATTTTCGTTCTTCTTTTTATGTTTTCATTACTATTATTAAAATTATTATTATTATTATTATTATTATTACTATAATTATTCTTTTTTTTTTATTATTAACAATCGACACAATCGATTAAAACGAAAGAACGAGCCTTTCTTGTAATGCTAAAGATCGAATTGCATAGGCATAACGAATTAACGTTTTTTCGTTGTAATACATTACATGTAATCTTGATATAAAAGAAGGCGAGAAAAAAAGAGAGAAGAAACGGGTATAATCAACGAGAACGAAGAAGAAAGAACAGAGAACGTCGCGTTTGCAATCTGCGACTTTTGCCTTTTGACAGTCAAAACCGCGTGACGGTGCAATAATGAAAAATTCGCACGCTGATGAAAGAAAGGAAATAAGGTTCTGGTAAGGTCGTCGTCTCTTATATGCATGTATTGAAATTATTAAAGTGCCGCAACATTTTTCATTTGTCTTTCATCATGGAATATGGAAAATTACAAAATGACAAATGATTTTAATGTTTCTTTTCATTTATAAATATAGACATTTCGAAAAATCCAAAATGTATTTGTATCGTTCCTCTTTCGTTTGTCATTTGGCATTTACATTAATAACGAAAAAGAGGGCGAAGATTAATTCTCATTAGAAGAATGAAAGAAAAAGAGAAAACAACAACAACAACAATGCCAACAAAGAAAAAAGAAAAAGAAAAAAAAGGAAAGAAAAAAAAAGAGAAAAAGAAGGAAGAAAAGAAAGAGGATAAAAAGAGGGAGAAAAAAAAGGAACGAGAAAAAGAATAGGAAAGGAAAGGAAAGGAGAGGAATGAAGAAAGCTCGAGAAACTTCTTCCCGTGGAAAACTTCTTTCTCGGGCAGCATCTCACGGTCGTACTTAAGATCGATGACCGGACCACTATCGGAGAAGAGTTTGGGATATTCGCTATGTGTTATGCTTTCGTCGTATTATAGAAAAGTTCAAACGAATAAGAATTCTGTGCGTTCGATGGATATACATATATGTAACTATAATAGAAAATTTTGGTTAGATCCAAAGAGCAAAGGATTAAAACTTGTCCCGATGTCACTCAGCTTGGTGAATATTTATTTTACCAAAAAAGGAATGTAAACGATTGAAGAAACTTATATTGATCGGTATACGCGCAAATAGATATTACTTTTTATTTTAATTTTATCCAACGTAAACATTGTTATTTATTTTAATTTACATTTTTTAATTTTGATGAAATCTACCTATCCCTCTTTCTCTCTCTCTCTCTCTCTCTCTCTCTCTCTCTCTCTCTCTCTCTCTTTCTATTTGTTGTTAATCTAATTCTCTATATAACTCACTTGAAATCAAGAAAATCGGCTTTATACAATACATTCCTTTTAATAGGATTAATTATTACATGAAATATATTCAAACTTTAAAATATTTACCGCATCCGTTGAGAAAATGCATTTACAAAGATTAAAAGCAAAACATTAATAATATTAGTCACTCTTCTCGATTCTTATGGATCGATTATTCTATATTAGCCATTTTTTTCTTTTATATCATTATCTTCCTATCGTTCATCATTTCAATTGAAAATTTTGACGATGAATAAAAATGCTTACTTTTTCTTTCTCTTTTTTTTCTCTTTTTTTTTCTCTTTCTCTCTCTCTCTCTCTCTCTCTCTCTCTATCTATATATCTATCTATCTCTATTTCTATGTCAGAAAAAAAGAAAAATATTGTATAAAAACACGATAAAATGTAAAATACATTGGAAAAACAATTCGATGAAGCTTAACCATCGTTCACGTTGACTCTATGGATTTATCAATGTCTATGTGCGATGCTTTATCGTATCTCTCTCTCTCTCTCTCTCTCTCTCTCTCTCTCTCTCTCTTCGTCTCTCTTCATTTCTTTCCCTCTCTTTTTCTATTCCTTTTTTCTCACTCTTTCTTTTTTCTCTTCCTTTCTTTTTTTCTAGAAAAAAAAAAAAAAGAAAAAAAAAAAAAGAGGAACATAGTCGTGCGTGGAATCGCGATTTTAATGTTTTAATTCATAGGTGTCGTTCGTCACCGATCATACATAATTCAGTGGTGAGCGAATAAAAGGGATAGCAGAGGAAAGATCCATTAATGGGAGGACTCCGAAGGCATTATCGGTTCTTGCGCCATTCCACGCTCGCTGTGCATTGCTCGCCGTGTCGGTATGCAATAAAAGATTAATCGAAGAGAAAAGAAAAGAATAGAAGAGAAAAAGAGAGGAGAGAGAGAGAGAGAGAGAGAGAGAGAGAAGATTGAAAAGAGAGTAAGCAGTCGAAAGGAAACGACTCCATTCTCTCTTACTGCTCGTCCAACTTTCGCGAAAATCGCGATGACGAGGTTCCGCCAAGGACATTTACGAAATCGAACTCATCGGGCAAACCCAATGGATCGTTGCATTATGTTTCAATTCTCCGTTCAGTTCTTATCGCTTTCTGCCATTCTGCGCTTCGAGTAAAAAGGTATATTCTCATATATACATACATATATATATATATATATATATATATATATATATATATATATATATATATATACACGTACAACCTGGAACGAGCTTTCAGAAAGAAAACCACTTTTCGAAAGGCACCTTTCGCAGATATAAATCTTTAAATTCTAGTGAGTGTAAAGTAACGACGTGACGTTCGATCACCGATGGACATTATTCTAAATATCGTATTAAAAATTTATTTCAACGGTAAATGTCTTCACGTACGTTTTTCATATTCTTTTTCTTTATCTTTTTCTTTTCATTTCTTGTCTTTTCTTTTCTTCTTTTTCTTTTTTATTCGTTCATTCATTTCTTTTCCCGTTCAATTTGAACGTTCTTAAAAAACGAATATATCATACTTGATTATATAGTATCTATGCATATAGTATACTACATAAGTAGTATGATATTGATGCTTTGTCGTACTACTATAATATTATGGCATAGATGATAATTAAAGTGAGAGAAAAATTTGCGAACGTTTGTTTTGTGAAACGAAGCGATGGTTGTGTCAGAGTTGGTGTAAAATTAATTAACATTAATTATGTCGAGACGAGAGACACGAAGGAAGAAAGTACCGAAGAGAAAGAAAGAGAGAAAAAGAGAGAGAAAGAGAGAGAGAGAGAGAGAGAGAGAGAGAGAGAGAGAGAAAGAGAGAGAGAGAGAGATGGAAGATAAGAGTTCATAATAATTTCGAATTTTTATTAGAAATTAGATTATAATTGATTTGAATTTAAAGTATGCCTTTTAGAAAAGTGAGTCAAAGCTAATTATATTATGTTGTTTTATCAACGTAGCTTTATAATTGCACGTCTCGTTACAACGAAGTATGTATATTGGCATTGGGAGGAAAAATATTTTCTGCTCGATTTTATTGAATTCGAGGCAGAGATTCGATCATCGGAATGCAGGTACATACGTATGTGCGTAACGACGAAACCAATGCATCGAAAAATTTAAATTAAACTAAAACTCTTTCCTATCTATCTATCTCTCTCTATTTCCTTCTCTCTCTCTCTCTCTCTCTGTGTGTGTGTGTGTGTGTGTATTTCTCTTTCGATCGATAGGAATTATCTTCATTAAGCAAGAACGATTGTATTATTTACTCTTTAAATGAAATAATAAGAGAGAGAGAGAGAGAGAGAGAGAGAGAGAGAGAGAGAAAGAGAACAAATGAAAATAAAGAAAAGAAATAAAGAAAATTTTATGATGAGCGAAGATAACGTTTTCAGCTTTATTGTTGTTTCTATAAAAAAAAAAAAAAAAAAAAAAAAAAAAAAAAGAAGAAAGAAAAAAAGAAAGAAAGAAAGAAGAAAAAGAAAATTATATAATTTCATTATACATGTACGAACAATTTTCAACGACACTAGTACGACGTTCTTCAAAGTATAAATCATACCTAGTAGAGAGTTTGCCTTTAAAGCACGACATTTACCGAGATTCAACAGACAGGGTCCTAGACAAAAGGTGAAAGCGTAGGAACACGGAATAAATTGAAAGTTCACTGCTAGTATCAGACTCCTCGAAAGGGCTGGGGAGAAGGGTTGAAAGAGAAAAAGGGAGAAAGAGGGAGAAAGAAAGAGAGACAGAAAGAAAGAGAGAAAGAAGAGGGTAGGAAGAAGAAAAGAGATAAGAGGTTGGTTGAAAAATATCGACGATAAGTTTCCGCTATAAATTTCTCAATCGCTTTTTTCTTCCATTTATGATTTTTCGATAATTGTCAAAATAATAAAGTTACACTATAACAAATGATTTTTCTCTTTTTAATATTTTTAATTACATTTTTATTATTTTTATTATTTTTAATTTATTATTAATATTATTAATCATATATATATATATATATATATATATATATATATATATATATATATATTTCGAAAGAAATCTTTCAACGTTTATATATACTCGGCGGAGTCTAACGTGTAAGCATTGAAATTTACGAGAAGCAATTTTTCTTCGACGCCGAATTAAAACGATGCGTCGGCCATGATTTTCAATTTACCGAGCAATGAATCAGGTTTTAAAGCGTTCATTGTATATACCAGTAATAGAGACGTAGTGTAACCATTCGCAAACTTTCAGTGTATCTGCTCGATTTCATAATCTTTTAGAGATGATTCTTTTATTTTCAAGTTTCTTTTCGAAAAGAAGAAAAAAAGAAAGAAAGAAAGAAAGAAAGAAAGAAAGGGAAACTTCAATGAATATTAAATAAACTCGGATACTTGGAAACAATCTAACGATAAAGAGAACGTTCAATCGTTGTCCAACATTTATCATTAAAATCATAATATTTTTTCCGTAGATTAAAATAATTCTTATATATAACAACTTGTTTGTTTCTTCTTCGATATAATGAAAGATCTACGTTTGATTTGATTAAAGAAGAAGAAAAATACGTGCTCGTTAAAACAAACTAAATGGTTAGAAGCTGTAAAAAGTACGAAAAAAGAAAAAAAAAAAAAAAAAAAGAAAAAGAAATAAAAATAAATAAATAAAAGAGAAAAAAGTAAAATAAAAAGGTAAAAGATAAATGAATAGAAATACGAAATAATAAATTCAAATTAAGGAAAGCGTAAAGTATTTATCGACATGGTATTTATCTTTAACGAATTAAAATTTGTAAGCGTTAAACGATCGTTTAAGATTTTCTCTGAGAAAACAATGTACTTTTATAGAGCATCGAGGTGTGGCCTGAACCTACTTGAACGGCCGATAAGGGAATAAGGGACTCGTCCCTCTTTAATTCATTCCTTTTCGAAGGAGCACCGAACTGTATACGCACGAGTAAATATCGCGTGGAGTGGTCCCACGGGTGAAAAAGGAATTCTAAACGGCGCGATGCATTTTACTGGGAGTTTTCCCGTACCAGCCCCAACGTCCTAAACGGGCTTTCAACCTTCCGGAAAATATTTCCTATGCCGTCTACAGCGTTGGGATATACCTATGTACGTTCCTGTCTCTACGACGAGAGAAAGAAAATAAAAAGAAATGAATTTTATTGCGGTAAAGGTCGGTGAAAAATTCATGCTTCTATAATAATAATGATTAGATCGAATTAAATAAATAAAGGATAATGTAGCACGGTGAGAAGGAATAATTCATTATAAATTTCTATATATTATCGAACGATAGTTATTTGATATGATATATAATTTATATTACAGAAGGGAACGTAATATTTTTAATAGAATAAAATTTAGGTATGGATATCTATCTGTCAAAAATGTCAGACCACAAAGGATTAAAAGGACCGTGTATATGTCAAAAGAAATATGAAAAAATACAAAAGAGATAACAAACTGTATCTGTATTTTACGAGCTGTAACGTAAAAATTTGACATATTCTCACGGCGTATATTTATTACGTAAAGCGTTTTTACCAAATGCGGATGAAGCTTCATTTTGATCTGGAATATACGAGGTTGACGACAACGACAACGACAACGACAATGACAACTACAATGGCAACGACAACGACAACGACAACGACAACGACAACGACAACGACAACGACAACGACGACGACGACGACGACGACGACAACGACGACGACGACAACAACAAGAACAACAATAACATGTCGAGGAAAAAGGGCCGATGAAGGTTTTAAAACTATAAACTGTCGACGGAATTTTAGGAGAAATATAGAGAAAAAAATAATCTTGGCAAGCACAGAGAGCTTGAAACAGCGATTTTTATCGTAGTTTCTATATTCGACTGTCCCCGTAGGTATCTACACGCATGACAATACTGTAAATCCTCTATTGATGGAACTCGAAACAAATGGTTACACGCTGCCACGAAACTTTTTGATTGTTATACATCGCGAGCTTTTGAATTACGGCCAGAATCAACGCGTGACCTCTCGCTGAAAGTTATACGACTCTTTATATTTTAATATAGTTACCATAGAGTAGTACCTGTTCTCGCGTGAAGTTATCACGCCAGTTTTGTAATCGCCGAGAGCCATCGTGGAACATATTTATTTGTCTTCATGTTTTTTACAGGACAATATGCTTTGTCCACGTCAATGTTTCAACGAATTATACCTATTATTTTTCTGCGTTTAGCCGAAAAAGCAACCAAAAGAGAGGGAGAAAGAGAGAGTGAGAGAGAGAGAGAGAGAGAGAGAGAGAGAAAACGAGAAAAAAAAAACAGAAGAAAAAAAAGCAATAACGACAACTACAACAAATGAACGGTAAAACATTTACGTTTCGTATGTCGTCCGATTTATTTCTAGAATCGAGTTTTTCGAATTATCGAGTTACCAAATATGTGTACTTCGTGTATTGTTTGTTTCATATTTTTTTTTCCCTCTCACTCTTTCTATCGTTCTTCTATCGGCAGTCAAAAAGGACTGCGAAGCTGCGTTCATATCGACGGGAACGTATGCAAAATGTATACGTCACTTTACAAGTTCTAGACAGCTTCGCTTGTGTGATTGCCGATAAGCGACCTATTTTATAATCGTTCGTTGAATCTACCCTTTTTCATTTTTCTTTTTTCGCCCTCCCCCCTCCCCTCATTTCATCCTTATTTTTCTTTTTACGATTTTGCTTTATTTCTTTCTTTTTCTTTTTTTTTTTTTGCAATCTTTTTTTTCTTTTTTTTAATCTTTTTTCTGTTTCTTTTTTTTTTTTCATCCTTTCTTTTTTTTAACTATCAAGCGAAATTGCTTTCCTCCTCTCGAATGAATTTTGACAAGTCGTGCAAAACGAACTGTCGAATGTTGCCAGTCGATCGGAGTGAAAATATTTCCAATGAAATATATATACTCTCCCTTCCAAATTCCAATGAATTTTCCATCATTTTTCTACATAATGGAAGAATCGTCGCTATGTGAACAAACAATACTCCCATTGCTCTTTATAAGCTGCTTTTATCAAGAAACAAAGGAACCCTCGAACTGATTCTATTGATTGCAAATCATCAAAACGAATTCCGAAGCTACGTGTCTATGTATATGTTGTGTACTTTAATATTGATATGTTTCATAAAACGTATGATAAAAAGAGAGAGAGAGAGAGAGAGAGAGAGAGAGAAAGAGAAAAAAGATAAAAACAGAGAAAGGAAGGAGTTATAGTCAAAGGCTTTCCTCATTTGGCATCTATCAATAAAAAGCGACATAACTGGAAGGACACGAGAGGCTTGAAGGACCAGGTAGAAGTGGACCGAATGTGAGATGGTCTCGGAATGATTTATATGGGTCGTGATAATCCATCATGTCCGTCCCTGGATGGTCACCCTTCTTCGTTTCTCATGGTCGAGAGAGATCATCCCTACGGTTTAGCAAACCCCGAAGCTCAGCAATGCCACTGCTCGTTTATGGCCAATATCAAATATATATTGAGCGTGAACGCGCGTGAGTGGAAGATATCGCATACGAATTCGAGAGATGATATTTTCGATTTCCTACCGATAATACAGGGGAGGTATACACTCTTATCGTGCATGTCATTTATTATCGAATTGACGTAATATATAATATATACGATTACATATTACGTGAAGACAGGTGAAATATTTGCATTTAAATTTATCGTAATAAATCACATGATAATGAGGAAAAGAATAACTAAGAGAGAGAGAGAGAGAGAGAGAGAGAGAGAGAGAGAGAGAGAGAGAGAGAGACAGAGACATTGATATTTAGAATATCTCATATTTCTTATTCTAATCAGTCGCGTTTCTATGCACATATGTTCACATAAATATAGCGAAATGCTAGATCGCAGATGAATAAGGAACTAAGTCAGAGGGGTTCGTAATACTTTGTATATCAACGGTTAAAGCGTGAAGAATTTTCCGTGAGAAAGAAAGAGAAAGAAAGAATTCTGAAAATATCACGTGGTTACTACTAGAGCAGCCTCGTGATCGTCGAAACCTTTTATAGCCTGCTGGCTCTTTTCGGAGGATTTATTTTGTCGAGCTCACCATGCTCGAATATTTTAGCAGGTTTCATTTTTCAGGCAGTATGTAAAAATATTTCCACACGAAATATTCCCTACGTGTATTCATTCTCTCTTTCTCTCTCTCTCTCTCTCTCTCTCTTTCTCTCTCTCTCTCTCTCTCTTTCTTCTCTCTTTCCCTCTCACTTTCTCTCACTTCGAAATAGTCATAATAGTTGTCTCTCTAGTAATATCTTTATCCCTTGGGTTATAGACAGGGAATTATTTTTAATAAAAGTTAAATAACATACTACTGTAGATGGAATAGGATAATTTAATACATTTAAATTTCAATGATATTAAAACTTAGAGTATATACATATATATATATATATATATATATTTATGAAGTATATTATTTTTTCGATATTTATTATAAACGATAATGAGAATTCGACGTTTGACATACATGTTTCATTTTGTGCCGAGATAAAAATTCGATAAGTTTTTCACTCGATATATTTACAATTTAAGAGTAGGGAGGAGGGAGGACGTAGAGTACCTGGTTGGTCCCTTTTTTTTTAAGCGAAAGGAAAGAGCTTTTTCCATGGAAAAAGGCGTCAGCCGAGCATCCAGTGGCGAAATTAAATATTCTCCAAGCTATTTACGGTGGTGTGCTTCACAATCGGGGACGGCACTTAGTGTCCTTTATCGATACGTCGGAGGAATTAGGGTGGAAATGGGCTCTTTATATTCGTATTACCACGATGAGATAAGGGTGTTCGGCACGATGCTAAGTATATTCGATTTAAATTGTCAAGGCTTACGGGAAAGAAAAAAAAGAAAAAAGAAATCGGGCTCGGGGAGAGGGGATGAGAATGGAAAATTGTTTTCCATGTGGTTCAGGCGTTTGCAAAATTGCAATTGATTTTTATTCTCATTTTATATCGATATTTACGTCAAACGATTTCACAAAACCCATGGAAAAAAAAAGGGAATAAAAAATAAAGAAGGGAATAACATTTTCTTACATTGACACGGAGAAATGGGATAGAAAAGGTAAGGTTCAAAGTTTTCGCCGAAAAATCTTTATCTCGCTCGTGATAGTTCGAGCAGAACGTTCATGTAGACGAACTCTCTCGTCTTTTCGAAGAAGACATTTTTCGAAGAGAAGAAGTAAACCCGACTCTTTCTCTTTCTCTCTCTCTCTCTCTCTCTCTCTCTTTTTCTTTCTCTTCCTTTCTTCTAACTCTCTTTTGCACACGCGCGAGTGCAATCTTACGAATTAGGACTGCAGTCTATTTCTATTCTACTTCGTCAGAAGCATTATTACACGAACCGTCAGAAATGAAGGGGAGTAATTTAGAGAGAACGTAAGAGAGAGAGAGAGAGAGAGAGAGAGAGAGAGAGAGAGAGAGAGAGATAGGGCAAGAGAGAGAGAGAGAGAGAGAGAGAGTCGTGATGCGGTGATGCGAACTCGAAAAATTCTCCGCCTTAAATGCGAATGAAAGTACCTTCCAGAAAATGGAACTCATTAGCCACATTCTCTACCATCGATCTCTCTATCTCTCTCTCTCTCTCTCTCACTCTCCTTCTTTTTTTTTTTTTTATTTTTCGTCTTTTTCAAAAGTCCTTGATTTAAATAAGCCAATTTTTCGCGTCGAGCTAGGAACTTCTTTGCCGTTGACCGAGGTTAGTCGAAAAGTACTTGAATGAAATAATTTCGATTTGAAACACTCGATGGGCCAAAGAAAATGAGAAAAATAAAGAAGGAAAAGAAAAAGGAAAAGAAAAAGAGAAAGAAAAAGAAAATGAAAAAGAAAGAGTCAAGGATAGATGGCAAGCTGACAGAAGGAAGTTAATTTATCTGTTAGTACAGTCAGTTTTTATAGAGCTTGCTATACTCAAGAACGTCACCTTCCTTCTTGCTCGACTAGGTCCACTCGTGAGATGCGCGGTCTAATTACCGAGATACAAGGAACTAGACAGTACATGCTGTAATTAATTATGACTGAGCATCGTGGGGCTTTAATTAATAAGGGAAACACGAGTGGTATCTCATCTTGGATGACATTAAAAAGAATAGAATCTTTTCTTTGGTCTTCTATGATGTTATGCAGGATTTTTGTATCTATATGTATATATATATATATATTTTTTTTTTACATTTTTTATAAAGAATATTATATCTCTCATTTTAGTCGAAACCTCTCAGTCTATTCTCTTCACAAAGGATAAGAGAAATAAAAGAGAAAATAATTGAAAAAGGAAGGGTGCGTTGAAAAGTAGCTACGTTATCGACATTAAAGGTACCGGTAAATTAACTTTGCAGAGGATTTAAAAAACATGTCGTAGGGATTAATAAAGGGTCTCGCCTTATGAAATTGGTAGAGTAAGGCTACCTTGTCTCTCTTTCTCTCTCTCTCTCTCTCTCTCTCTTTCTCTCTCTCACACACTCTTTCTTATTCTTTTTAACTGTCGCTTCCATTCTCTCTATCGAGTTTTTTACTTTTCCTTTTCTTTATTCGTCTCTCTTGCTCTTTCTTGCTTGTTAGCCATTAGACGTTCGATATCCTTTGTTAGAGAACGTTTTCCGTTAACGGAAGAAGAGGACGATTTTCGAAGGTGACGAACGTAAAACCACCTAGCTGAGATAATTTACGGGATATAACAGTGGCGAACGTTTTCTCGTATTATTAAGCTTTGTGAAACCTAGTGACTTTGCCATTACCTGCTGTCGTTGATATTGAATGGACTGGCTCTGCTACTAAAAGACCTCTGTTCAATTACCTCTGACAAGAGCACCCAAGCTGCTTGCTAGAACGATAGAACCCTTCTGCCGGTTCGTAACGCGAAATACGCTTACCATCGTTTTTGTTACTCTTCCTTTTCCCTCTCTCTCTCTCTCTCTCTTTCTCTCTCTTAATCGCCCTGTTACAACCTGTGCTTTAACAACCTCGATTTCCTGAGCTTCCCAAGGTAAAAATATCAAGCAAAGAGGAGAATCTTTTTTGAAAATAAAGTATTCCAGCTGGATGCTGGCTAGTGTATCGTTTTGTTTCTTACTTGAGAATCTTTTTCCATCGAAATTCTTTTAATACATACATACATATATATATATATATATACATACATACATACATACATATATACATACATACATACATAGATACGTAGATAGATGGATACATATGTATCGAGGAAATATTCCCAATAGAGAGGTAAAGCGTTAAAAGGAAGAATTACCTTGACGTGAATAAGTTTTTTTCCTTCTCTAAAAGAAGGTTAGAAAGTCGCGACGGAAGATTAGATCGAAAGAAAGATCTAAAAGTATCAAACCTAAAAAGAAAAGATAGAAGAAACGAAGAGGAAGATGGAGGCATAGATGGTCGCACGAAGAAGACTATCGTTGAAGACAATATAGAAAAAAAAGAAAGAAAGAAAGAAATAAAGAAAGAAAGAAGAAGGAACGGAAGAAAGGAAAAAGAAAAAAAAAGACAGAGAGAGAGAGAGAGAGAGAGAGAGAGGCCAGGAGTTCCCACCATATCCGGTTCTTCGACTAGAAACTTCGAATCCAGCTTTACTTTTCCACCTTCCCGTAAAAGGGGAAAAGGGAAGAAAAAGAAGATGGCATGGATTGGAGATGGAGTTACAATCTTAAGTTACTTCCGAATGACCGGTCTGGGACTTCTATCTAGGCTTAGATGTACGATATTCGATCATACTATGGAATACCATCAAAAGAAAACCATCGACATTTTTTTTAACGCTTTATAAATATTTTTGATGATTACGAATGATATAAATATTTCTTAATTAGATTAAATTGTATTGCTTTCCATTTGTCCGATAAATATTGAAAAGTAGAAGAAAAGAAAGTAAGAAAAGATTTTCCTTGTGTGAAAAGAATTTAAAAAAGAAAAAAAAAGAAAAAAAAAAAACCATTAAAGTTTTTAGATGGGAAAGATAAACGTGCTTTTTTTTCTATTTTTGAAAAGGGTTTAAAAGTTCAACGAATTCGTCGATATTATCGAATATATTCGATATTTTTGTACGACAGTAGTAAGAAATAAAGATTAAGTAACTACGAATAAAATTCTTTGAAAAGTTATATTACAAATTTGTATTCGCATTGGTTTAATTTAGCGTGAAGTCAAAGGGAGAAAAGTAGATAAACCCGTAGAAAAGAAAATAAGTATTAAATCACATCGTAAAAGTTATCGTCAAAAATGAGAAAGGAAGAGGCTATGCATTACTCGTTAACGCGTCATTAACTCCCTGAAACGTGGGTGATACGAAAAAGCAAAACCGCCGAGTGAAGTCGAACAAATGAAATTACAACAAACGAATTACGGGTACGAGCGGAATACGAAAGGACACGCGACGTGCAACTGCATATAATTATGCGATTACTGTACCGGGCCCTGCGGTACTGCTCTGCTGCGATAAAATTTTTATTTTACACGGATTGCTATTTCGAACTAAATACATCTCCAAATAAATTACTTTGGATTTCATTCGTAAAATGAGAGAAAGAGAGAGAGAGAGGGGGGAAGAGAGAGAGAGAGAGAGAGAGAGACTACCGATGTAGTAATTTGCTATTTATTTATAAAAAAAATAAGTTGCATTTTTAAAAATCATGAACATGAAACAATTCGAATGAAAATATAAATTTAACCGATACAATAATATATTAAATGAGATGGATTCGACTTTTCGATTATTGTTACAAATAATTAATAATAAATTAATTAATTTCGTAGCAAATGTAGAAGAATGAATAGAGACAAACACTTTTAGCATTGGCATACCAGACACGCATGCATATTTCACACGGTTCTTTGGCGGTATGCATTAATCATAACTTCTGGTATTCCGCGATCTAAATAGTATTAGAATTTCACCATGGAGCTAAACGAAATCACGCGGTTGTATATTAGATCATTTACAATCGAGAGAAATTAAATTAAATTATGCGATATTTAGTTTGCAAAGTGTATTTAAATAAATTGAATTATTCGTTTCTTTTAAAATTATATATATATATATATATATATATATATATATATTTCTACTATATACTATCATAAATATAGTGGATCTTCTTGAAAAAGTCAGTACTTAACTTTTTCGTAAATTGACATTAAGATATCGACTAGTGATTCGTGTAATAGCGTGGACAGGCATGTTTAACGTACATACGACAAAAACTTTCCTCATCCACTACGATTTTTTTCTTTTTTTCTTTTTTTCTTCTTTTTCTCTCTTTTTCTTTTTTTTTTTTTCGGTGTCACTAGAAAAAGAACTCCGCCCGTCAGCTGCAACACGATGAGTATTCTCGTCGGTCGTTTGACGCCTGAATGGCAGATCAATAATAACACGTCAAACTCAATCTTCGGGTTGTCGGTAAAAACGGTACTATTGCTTATTAAATTCCTGAAAATTCCTGTAAATAACCTATCGCGTTCAAATTATTATACATTGGATTAGAAATGTTTTTCCTTTTCTTTTTCTTTTTTCTTTTTTCTTTTTTTTTTTTTTTTCGAACGAAACATTAAGACATTTGTACTCGTACGAGATAAAAAATATTAGAAAATAGGAAGAAACGAAAGAAGAACGTATTAAAATTTTTTCACGATTAAAGAGTAAAATGAAGGAATATTTTTAAGAAAATCGTCAATATGTTCGACAGATGAGACGACGTTTTCGTCGTGGTTCACTTTTGGATACCACCAGCTTCATTGATCGCGATTACATGCAAACGCAGGCTGGTTCATTTGACGTGCACCTCATCGTGAATTCATTCATATTCCATCTCGGAGGTAAAGACGGTCTTAACCGAGACATTACTCCTCCGATTGAGGATGAACGTTTACATTTGAATTCCAACAGGCCTCGCTGCTAGCGTACAATATAGAAGACGTTTTAGACAAGTATAACGCTATCTCAACGTGAATTTCTCGCCTAATAAAATCTGTCTAACTTTGAGAAATTAGCATTTACTTGCTCCCGAAGAATGAAAGAAGACGAAGAAGAGAGAAAGATATCAAAAGATACATTGAGAAGAAAAATGAGGACAACCGACGGATTTAAAAAGGGGAGACGTCTCATAATCAAAGACCACTTTGTCACGATAATACGAAATAGATTGCGCTAACCTCTTTTTCTTTTCATCCCTCTTTACTCCTTTATTTAAGTGCCTCCAATTTGTTCACTTTAAACAGAAAATCGAAATATCTTTTATATATTTTTAAACGTAAAATGAAAATGTTTCTCAATTGACAATAAATATTAAATTTTATAATATTCATATTTTAATAAAAAAATTAAAAATGAACAATTTGAACAACAAAGTATAAATATTGTAAATCATCTCCGAATCGTAGATTTTTTTTCTTTTCTTTTATTCCTCTTTTTTTTTTTTTTTTTTTTTTTTTTTTTTTTTTTTTTTTACTTAGACAAAGATACCGTCGTACAATTTCGTTAACGAAAAATTGGTGTTCGTTTACAATGGCAATACGTCTTTTACCGTGGACTTTGATCTTGGAGAATATTTGCAAATAATATCGTTGGTGGTGGTCGAGAGTTCTCTTCTAGTCTCTAGTAGTCGGTTCAACGCAAAGAGAAGGCATACATACACATACACACACACACATACACACATATATGTACAAACGTATGTGGGGGCGCACGCGCATAAAGTTATACGTACAAATGTGAGCGATCCAACAGAAACAATCTAAGAGGACATACTATACGCATATACGCAATCCCTGAAGGATGAAAAATACAATTTCTCCTTGTCAAGCAGCCCGGCAATTCGATTTTTTGAATGGAGAAAAGGTCCTTTTTATAAAGAAGAAATATATTCTTTCTCCTCAAAGGGAATTCTATTTGTTCTTCGAAGAGACCACATAATGTGTTTCTTAAACGATTTAACTTTGCGAAGAACTCCCTTCGATTCGTCATCTGTCTATCTCTATCTATCTCTCTCTCTCTCTCTCTCTCTATATATATATATATATATATATATATATATATATATATCTTTCTCTTCCTTTTGTATTTCTTATACATATGTATCAATCTACATCATATTTCATCAAAATTCCAATATAATTAAAGGGACTAAAAATAATTTGCAACAAGTCTGCATACTATGTTCCAATATCGATTCAACGAATTGTAACGGAACGCGTGAATATTTGAAAAGATTTTCACGAACGTCTACTGTCGTTTTCGTCGAAAACGAGCAAGAGAGAAAGATAGATAGATAGAGATGACAGAGAGATAGATAGATACAGATAGATAGATAGATAGAGAGAGGGAGAGAGAGAGAATGTTCATTAAATGAAGTAAATTTGTATGCGCCCGACGTCGATTCATTTTCAGAACAATACGCACGTTAATCAACTCCGTCGACGTTACGTCGACGAGGCAGCTTGTTATATTACCAAGACGCCGAAGACGATGACGTCGTTTTCGTTGTTGCTGAGTTTTATTATTTTTCTTCTTCATCGAGCAACAACATCGTTCTCGATCGTTAAATCTACCGACGTTGCTTCCTCGTCTTTCGCTCTAATCGCGATCGTTAATGTTAAGACGCGCAAAGAGAGGCTAGTGTTTCGTTACTGGGTGGTTAAAAGTTAATGACATTTGACATAGTCAACTGCTAGGAACATAATACTTTATCTTTCTCTCTCTCTCTCTCTCTCTCTCTCTCTCTCTCTCTCTCTCTCTCTCTCTCTTTCTCGACTAGTTCAAACCCATCAAAGAAACTTTATTAAAAAGGATAATGGCCTAGCAAACAAACCGAATGACTTCTATTGTGATCAAACGGGACAACGACGTCTTAAAACATTATTCGAAGATCGATATTAGTTATAGACGATAACATAGATATTATATTAAATGAAACATATCAATTACGCGATTAACAGATTTATACGATGTAGACTATATTATTAATCGCCTTATTCTTGCGTTTTAATGAGGCGATAAAATGAAAGAAAGAAAGAAAGAAAAAAAAAAAGAAAAAAATAAGAAAAAAGAAAAGAGAAAAAAAGAAGAAAAAGAAGGAAAGAAAAAAAGAGGAACATTATAAAACATTTAAATCCAACACTTTGTAGTATAGAGCTAAGATCATGGTATTAGAGAGAATATAAAAGCTTTGCCAGAGACGACTTTTAATAGTCCCACTAGCAAAGAAAAAAAAAGGTCGAGAGGTCGTGTTTTCGAGCCGATTTCTCACGGGGTTTTGCCTCCGGTGCAGCGTGACGATAAAACGGCAACATATCTCGGCCGCTCCTTATGTTCGCCCCCCTCCCTTTTACGGTCTATTCCCACCCTTCATCCCTTTCGTCCTTTTTCCTCGCCAACTCTCTCCTCTATCCCTACTTCCTTTTCCTCAGTCGCTCGTTCGTTCGGTGCCGGACATTGCCTTGAGTGTCGATTCGACGAGCTTTCATGCGAAAACACTCGTTCGTTTTATCCATGGAGTGGCCGCCATTCCGGACACACTCTGTCCCCCACGCCGTGTCTTCTGAAACATTGCTTGAACTATAGAAGAGAGAGAGAGAGAGAGAGGGAGAGAGAGAGAGAGTATGGCCCTAGCTTTTGCAACGAGGAACGCTTACAAGGCACTTCGAAGCCGCTTTTCCACCATTCGTCTCTCCTTCCTTCCTTCCGTATATCTCTTTCCCTCGTTTTCCTTCTTCTTTCCTATTTCCAGCTGGTTCCTTCTCTATATTCTCCTTCTCTCTTCCTCTCCTTCTCTCTCTCTCTCTCTCTCTCTCCCTCTCTCTTTCTCTCTCTCTTTCTCGTTCTGTTTAACTTTATCAAGTCGAGGTGCATACACCGCTGAGTGCATTCGCCTGTGCACAGTGAACGGCCGAAAGTGCTTACGAAACTGTAGACGGATCTCCACCCACGCGTCCCTTTTTACGACGTTTCCATCGGCTCGGGGGAGAGGGGAGGAAGGGCGGACAAGGAAAGGAAGAAGGAGGAACGATTTAACGCGTCCGTGGACAATGTCGTCGACGAATGGCGTGGGCGTGACGGTGGTTTTCACGATGTAAAGAATAAATGGAAACGGTACGGAGCATCGAGCGTGTAGAGGCACCCCTTGTAGATACTATTCTCCCTCTCTCTCTCTCTCTCTCTCTCTCTCTCTCTCTCTCTCTCTATCTTTCTTTCTCTCTTTCTTTCTTACTTACTTACTTACTTACTTTTTTTCTTTCTTTCTTTCTTTCGTTCTTTCTTTCTTTCTTTTTTTCTCAGAGTCAATATCTCGATCCGATATCGAGAAAAAGCTCTCCACCGTCCAAACGTATTATGATCGATCGACTTTTTCAACCTCGAAAAAATTTAATTTTTTCTAGATCATTGAAACTGCATACTGTTTATTGTTTCCATTATTTTCTTATTATTATTATTTTTTTTTTCTTTTTTTTTTTTTTTTTTTTTCTATATACGTATATATCTTTTCAAGTTGAACGTTGAATCTCGTATTTATAAATGTCTCTTCATTCATTTTAATTAATGTTTGAAACGTTTCACCCATTCAATCTATTGCAATTTTACGCATATATATATTATAATTTCTTGAATAACTTTCTCACTTTTTACAACTTTTCCCTTTCGTAATTTCTTTTCCCTTTATCTCCAATCCTTTCTTTTATTCTCCCTCGTATGAAAGTCTTAATTTACGTATATAGTAAATACGACCATTTTTAAATATATACGGTGTGGTACAAATTGCATAACTTCCTAGTAAGTTTAATCAGGGCATTTTTAGTGGCAAAGAACCACACAGAAACCAAACACGAACTTCGTACGGGAAATACTCTTAGTGACATTGAGCGCGAACGCTCCTTATCCACTCCTCGTAGTCGAGTAACTTAACTATAACTTTTCTATCGAGTTCCGCTTCGAAAGCGGAAACGACGCGGTATTACGGAAACTTCCTCTGCCTGTTTCCGATATTTCGACTAAATTGCGCTCACTCATTCGGCAAAATTATTCGTATAAGCCTCTAATAGGTATTAGAGCTACGCCGTTTCTTCTTCTCTCTCTCTCTCTCTCTCTCTCCCTCTCTCTCTCTTATTTTTTGAATATAATTATTAACTAACATAGATATGAAATATTGGTGTACATTTATTCGTTCAACGTTCGCTAATTGTTTTATCGATTTTATTATTCCCATTTTATCGGTTCACTTATGCTTCTTGTAAAATATTTAATTATTTCTCTTTTTCTTTTTTTTTTCTTCTATTTCCTTTTTCTCTTTCTTTCTTAATTCAATTTGCAACAATTTGCAATAACAGCGATCAAAAGAAAAAGAAAAAAAAAAATAACAATGGCATGAATGATGTGAAATAATTATAATAAAGGCATTAAACTAATTGGATTTTACAACTCGGTGATAATAAAGTATGACAGTTGTTATGCCTTCTGGACGTTTCCCCAGAGAGGAGAGAGAGAGGGAGAGAGAGAGAGAAAGAGACGAGAAAAAAGAATATTTACGAGAGAGGCGACGCTTTGAATGCCTATTTGAACTAATTAAGTTGCATACCTCGCACCACGACGATTTGATTTCTCGCCACGACTAGGGTGGAAACATAACACGCAGCCAAACTCCTACTAATCGTGGGGTGTGTGCGGCAGGTCGTTGAAAATATGTAACAGTCGACGATAGAGGAGGGTGCGAAGAGAGACAGCTCGAAGGGTAGGAAAGCTTCTATATAGTGAGAGGGAACGACTATGGTCTCGAACAAGGTACTAATTGTCGGCTAAATTATTACGAAGGCCATTTCTCTTCAATGTCATTGTCGTACGACGCCCTTGGAAAAGTTTCTTTTTCATAATCTTCTAAGTAAAATGCCAAGTAAAATATAAATTGAAAGGAAAGAAAATTTTCATCGAACAACAAATTTATCTATTATATATATTATCAAATATATAAATGTATATACATATATATATATATATATATATATATATATATATATATATATTAATATATACGACGAAGGTACTGCTATGAATTTGACAAATCATATTACATATCTTCGATCAGATATATTACTTTAATGTTTCCCAAGAAATATGTATGTTCAAGGTTGTTAGATAAAGACATTCCAATGGGAACACTTTAGGATGCTATTAAGTTCCTTGTCTCTTTTACCTCTAGGCACACGTTCGATCAATTAATCGTTAATAATACTAAATGGTTATGGATTTTCTTAAATCGATATATGTATACCCCCTTCCGCCTCCCCTCCCCTACCCCCCTCCCCTCCCCTCCCCACCGTCCACATGTCGTCGTATATACATATATCACGTTGAATATCCAAAAAGAAAAAAAAAGAAAAAAAAAAAAAAATGAATTCACCTCTCCCTTCGTAACGGTTTTTATAAATATTTAAATACGTAGCCAGAAGCGAGATGGTACAATTTTAGTGATCGATATCGCCAAAGTAATAATTCTTTTGCTTCTTCGAATACCTTATATCGTAGTACTATGTATGCGAGTTGCGTAGAGAAGTAAAAGAGAGATGGAGAATGCGTAGATATGGATAAGAAAGATAATATAGTGAGGGTAATCTTGGAAGAACGGTCACGCCCGAGGCTTTAGAACGAAGCTACTCGAATATCTAAATCGAGTCATCAAATATAGATCACGAAGACGATACGTGCGAAAGCATTATCTATACGACGACGACGACGAAGACGACGACGACGACGACGACGATAGTATTCTTATTTCTATATGTATAAAAACGGGTTCACCATTCTCTTAGTATCTTTTTCTTCGTTCACCTTCGTCGTTTTTCTTCTACGCGATCAACTATATTGGAATTACGAACAAATTGGGATACTTCATTTTAAAGTGATTACGCGCGATACGATCAAGAACAAAACGTTAGAGACATTCCTATTATTTTCTAATAATCCTTCTGAATTCTATGAGACAAAAAATAAAGAGGGCTCTCGATCGAATCGCGATTGAACGATCGAGTATTAAGTATAACAAAAAATTAAGTAATCAATTCTCATCGATCGTATGAATTATAGATCGAAATAGGATTAGAAAGAAAAAACGATAGTGTTGATGATTCGAGTATAAAACAATGTTTTAGTAACTTTTATGTGCGATCTGAAATAAAAGAAAAGAGATAGTATAAAAAACAACAGAAAAGAAAAAAGAAAAAAGAAAGAAGAAAAAAGGAAAGCACAAAAAAAAAAGAGAAAAGAAAAGAAAAGAAATGAAAAGAAAGGTAAAGCGTACGATCTCTAAGGCAATGTTTACTCGGTGAAGTTAATAACCGGAAGATGTGTGTCTTTCCGTTTCCAAAACACACTCAACCGATATATATCGAAGCACTTCATGTGGCGTAATGGTGCGATACCACTATTTTGTCGAACAATATTTATCTGTATATTCGATTTAACGCTAACCGTGTTATATAGGTACGCCAACGAAAAGCCAACGAAATAATAATCTTTCAATAAAGCCATATTATAACTTGTTTTATCCAAGTATTAACAAACATTCTATAATTATTACTAGACCCTTTTATCCAAACCATAAACCATAAACGTATCAGTTACTAATTTCTTGAACGTTAAAAACGATTCAACGTTTGAGAACATTGACACACTATATATATATATATATATGTGTGTGTGTGTGTGTGTGTGTGTGCTTCAGTGTATAAAATAGCGTGCGCGTGTATGTACGTGTATGTGTGTGTGTGTGTGTATTCGTGTGTGCTAAAAAGTTCGAACGAACATAAACGTACGAAGAGTCGTCCGGTTTAAAGGAGGTCTTCCTCGTATCTAGTCTTTACGACTGTTTGTCATGGAAATATTTGCCTTGGAGGATAGTAATCCGATCGATTCTTTGGGTACTTATTCACGGAAGAACTAAACTATCCACACGTTTTATCCGATAGACCACAAGGAAAACTCCTTCATCTTTCTTATCCATGCATCGTATTCTACTTGGAAATTTATGATACGTGTCAACAAATGATGAAGAATGAATAGAGAATCAAACATTTTATATATCACGTAATCGTAAATATGAAAATATTTTTGATATGTTTCTTTTCTTTTTTCTTAACATTCAATTTTAATATACAAAATTTATTATTTCAAAGGAAAAACTTATTGTAATAATTTTGTAATTATTTATTACTGGATCTCTTTCTCTCTCTCTTTCTCTCTCTCTCTCTCTCTCTCGTTCTGGAAATGGTGAGATTCGATTTGTAACATTATCGTTTCGAATTCTTTTGGAACGTTACCGATCATTCTTATTCTTTCGCTAGTATTCCAAGTCCGTTCTTACGGAATCGACGATACGTATGCCATGTTGAAAGAAAGCTCGTAATAACCACAATTCGAAAGTTTTCCATGGAAGACCCAGTTTTACTAGTCGAACCAGTCTCGCTTTGCAAAGACATACATGCATATACACGCATGAATATATATATATATATATATATATATATATATATATATATATATATTTATATGTATGTACATATGTACATACAAATCGAGGGAAAACTACGCCTCCTTTATATTGTCTCTGACATTGCGTTCGAGAGATTCTTCAACGTGAGCTAGAAATTTGAAAAAGAAAAAGAGAGAGAGAGAGAGAGAGAGAGAGAGAGAGAAAGAGAGAGAGAGAGAAAGCGGAGGGGAGAAAGAAAAATGAGTGAAACGAGAAGAGAAAAAAAAGGGTGGGAGTGAATGGATATGGGTATTTCAAGGCTACTCGTGATTGGTTACCAATGAAAAGCCAACCACCTCTTTGCTATTTGCTCGTTATGAAAAACATCCAACGGCCATTCATTAGCGAAACTCTCTTCTTCCTCTCGTTTTATCTATGGCTGTGGTATTAGAAATAGTACGGGTTCATGGGAAAATACGAGTTGAAGCGAACGAGAATCGAAATGCGGCAATGTACTCGGTAGAAAACGATCGTATGATTCTTTTCAATGAGATGATACGGGGGAAACGAGGAAGGGTTTTTTTTTTCCCTCGAGCGTAAATACGTAAGAACAATCGAGAAAAGGTTACTTTCATTTGTCTAACAAAATTCTCTCGTTGATGGAATAATGAAAGGAAAACTTTCTTTTTTTTTTTCCTCATAATACTCCAGCGGCCATTTCTTGTTCCTTTTGTTCTATAAAATATTCACTTTTTTTTTCTTTCTTTTTTTTTCTTCTTTTTTTTTTTTTTTTTTTTTCTTTATGAGCGTATCTTCTCGAACAATAGCTATATTAACATTTTTGCTGAGTAAATACATCGAGTCGACTGATATTTCGAGAAAATTTCAAGAGAGAGAGAGAGAGAGACGATATTTAATAAAGAGAAACAAAAAGAACGATTCTTTCTTAATTAACGTTGAATAATTTCTTTTATGATCGCATTTACTATCGAATAAAAATTTGATCGGTGTATACAGATATTTACACATACGCGTATTTAAACATATACATACGACGCCGTAGCCGATAACTTGTAAATAAACAAAAACGATCGATCTGTCTATTTACATTCTCTATGAGTTAACAAGATAATCAATGTCCCCGGCACTCTGGGATAATTCATATAAACGAAGTGCACCGATAATCTCAACCCCGCTGTAATTGGCAGTTTAATCTTTCAACGATAGAAAACCCTGCCCGAATAAAAGCAATTTGTGTTTCCAGACACTTTTGCATTCATCCCATTTTCACCAATTCTTTTTTCCTGAGTTATCAATGTAGCACTCGTTTAATCGAGCTAGGATGATTGATATAACCTATGATCCCTTTATCGAGTATGTCTATGAACGAGAGTGATAATGACAAACTGTCAATAGATAATGAATAAACAAATTTGTGAATAAAAACAATATCGTATATAACTAGATCGTCTATGTATTTTTTTTTTTTTTGACTATATCGTTCGACGTCCACAACGATAATCAGTTTCTTTTCTTTTCTATTTTTCTGCTTTCTTTTTTTCTTCTTTTGTTTTCCTTCTTTTTTATTTTCTGCTCGTAACTCGAGTTTCGAACGGACTTTAAAGTTTTAATCCGTGATTCGAAACGAAGTAAAGTGGGAAAGGACGACTGGATGAAGTTGTTTAGCGAGCCTTCTGGCGGACAGGATGAAGGTGGTTAATAATTTGCGGATGCACGGATGTACGGAAGCCACAATAGTGAGTATGAGACTCTGGCAAGCGATCTGGCACGTTCGGGGTTCGCGTGAGGCGCCTCAGAAATGAATTAAGTTCGGAACTTTGCATACCTTCCGTTCCTACCTCTCCTTCTATTTATCTCTCTCTCTCTCTCTCTCTCTCTTTCTTTGTCTATAGCCACTGCTCGATCCATTGGGCCTCTCACTCGAACTTAATACCTACCCTCATCCGAGCAACCTTATCTCTAAAATATTCCAGCCACGGGCACCATCAAGAGCACGAGCGTTGTCCTCTTTCAGGCATGCAGTGAGCCAAAGAACGTCAACGTTCGTTTCTCTCTGACACGTTATTAAAACGAACGTAATCCTAGCATGTACCATCCTATTCAAAAAGAAAGAGAAGAAGAAAAAAAAAAAAAAGAAAAGCAAAGTATCTCAATATCTCTCTCTCTCTCTCTCTCTCTCTCTCTCTCTCTTTCGTCAGCTATTGAATCATCATTTAACTTACTCGACGACGATACGCCGGCAACACATTCGAGAGGAAGAACTTTGTCAGAGAGAAAACTTTCCTTCGATTCGAATTACGACGTACTATCGATCCATAGACGACAACGACGAGAACGTAATATCTTTATTACCAGTTCCAGGCCGTCGCTGTTGCCATACCTCTCGTAAAGTTTCCTCTTAAACGTCGTGAAAAATACGTCCTTGGATATTACCGCGGTACGTCGTGGAAATTTGTAAAGGCTCCTGCTGCTACTCGAGCGATAGGTGAATGATTTCCAATGGAGGGTAAAGGCCCTTGGAAAATGAAAACTACGCGAAAGAGACGAGCTTCGCTAAACGGTTGCTCTCATTTTTCAAATGGCTTCCCGCAGACGTTAATCTTTTTAATATACGAACTTTTCATACTCCTTCCTTCGTATCAATCAAGATTTAGTTATATAGATATATAAATATAATATAATACATACATTATAGTTCAAGACTACTCTTTATTTTCAAATGCTAAAGCCCCTCAACTTTTTGCTACTTCTTTCTTTTCTCTCTCTCTCTCTCTCTCTCTCTCTCTCTCTCTCTTCCTTTTATCTTTTTCTTCCGCAAGTCTGATAAGTTCATCGAGTTTTCTCAAAGAAAGCAATCGGTCGTTAGAAAGGAAAGAAATGACTGCTACTCGATTCGTTCTCGATTACCAAAGGAAAATCGGCGGAAGAAAAGAAAAAGGGGAATCGAAGGAGCACCAAGTGAATAACTAAAAACGTTTAACATAATATCTGATCCGGTGTAAAGGGCCCGGGGGCACCCTTTTACACCGGTGCCGTATCTTATTCCGAGCCCAAAGGCTGCCAGCGACAAATGCAATTTTTCCAGGAGCGCGGAATCAAATGAGAGATCCGACCACCATCGGTAACCACCCTCATTTTTATTCCAGTTCCGGTTTCTCTCTCCCTTTATCCAACTCTCTTCCTTCTCTTTTCCTTCTTTCACCCTTTCTTTCTTATTCCTTTTTCTCTATCTCTTACACTTATTCTCTTTCTCTTTCTTTCTTCCTTCCTTTCTCTCTATCTCTTATTCTCTCGACCCGTCGTCCCTCGATATCTTACCTACAATTTCTTAGACTTATCAATGCTCATTATTCAAACCAGTGAAGTTCCACGTGACACCCTCTAGATTACTAACACCGGTTGAATTTTATTGGAATTCTTGTGGACTAACCAGAATTACAGATTCGTTTCTATCCAACGAAGCGTATCGGCCTTTCCAAAGCATAGATATCGTGACCATCGTTCGAAGGGATTAGAATCTATTGGAGATTAGAAGATACGTTAGGTAAATGGAACTATATATTAACAATACATTCACATAACTATCCAACAAGATTTGGACGCTTTACGTCTGTCTAACTTTTAAAAAGAGTTTCTTTCCAAAGGAAAATATAACAACGTCTTTTTCCTTTGTCACCGTTTGTTACCCTTTGTCGCACTCTACCTTCACTTGCAGTAAACGACGAGCAAAGGAAAATAATATTTTTAAATAATGCAATATTTCACGGTTTGTCAGACACTTTCAGTCGACGCGAGGTACGTCGTTCGAGTAGTCCAGGATTTAATTTTCCTCGATTGTTACAATGTACGGATGATGCGGAGAAAGGTTTGGGGAGTCTCGTTAAAAGGCAGGAAAAATGTTGGAAAAAAGAATATATATATATTATATTATATATGTATATATATATATAGATATATATAAAAAGAGTAGAAACGAAACTTTTCAAAGGACCATGGAGCATCATTTGTCGACCGTTCTTCTTCTTTCTTTCTGTTTTTTTTTTTTTTTTAATTTATTTATTTATTTATTTTTTTTCTTTTTTTGACATAAATCGTTAGTATTTTATATCATTTCTTTTGTGCCTCTATTTTTTCATATAAAAAATTTCACGATCGCGAAATAGTCTACAGAAATATTTCGGCTTTTTATCGAACGTACGACGATCTCCTAGTAACTCGTACAGTTTTAAATCTCGTTTCTGATTTAATGTTGTCGGAGATAGATAGAGAGAAAGAGAAAAAAAGAAAGAGAGAGAGAGAGAGGGAGAGAGGGAGAGAGAGAGAGAGAGAGAAAGTACGTAAAGGCGGCTGGAAGCTTTTCTCGGTGTACATACATCAAGTAAGTCAGTCGCGTTCGGAATAAATTTGAAACGCGATACTTTTCGCCATCGACGCTACGAATATATCCTGTTCGATTTTTCATGACAGCTCGAGCTTGCTTGGAAATTCGTTACGGCTATATCGATGAGAGGGAATAATAAAAGTTCTTCGAATGTAGCGGTACGAAAGGAATGAGATAGAAAGAGAGGAAGAGATGCGCGGGGGGGGGGGATAAAAAGAAAAAAAAAAAGAGAAAAAAAGAAAAGAAAAGAAAAGAAAGAAAGAGAATATTACTTATCGATTTCTCTAGCGTTAGCTTGAAATTCGAACATTTATATCAAATGTATTATATTTTTATCAAACCAAAAATGAAAAGAGAATGAAAAGAAATAAAAGAAGAAAAAAAAGTATTCTATTTCACGTGATATAAAATCCCAATTAAAAGCTATTCCTTGAATATAGTAATGCTATAATAGTAGCAAACACAACATTATATGTAGGTTTGTGTTTAGCGGTGAAACGTCACAGGTAAAATCCAAAGGATTAACTAGGAGCTAGAATCCTGACTGTCGCAATGATAGCTCGAACAACGTACGTGCCAGTAGCTACGTATCTGTGAAACCTATGCAAATTGCCTTTCCAAAGCAGCATTAACGGATTTAAAAGCGATATACGCTTTACAGTTCGAATTTCGGCTTCCGTTATTATGGATACATCGTTTAAATAAGATCAATGTGTCGAAATTACTTTTTCTAAATACTAAAGTAAAGAAAAAAATTATTCATTATTCAAGATATTATAAAAATTATCATAGGATAATGTTTTCCTGAACAAAAAGAAAAAAAAAAGATGTAAACAGGATTTACATAAGATTAAGATTATTATTTTTTTTTTCTTAAACAAGATGTACAAGATATTTCAATAAAAAATTTCAAAGATGCTTATAGAAAATTTGATGATTGATAAAATATAGACGCAAAGTAATAGAGCATACGTGAATCCACGAAAAAGAGATAAAGATAGAGATAGATAGATAGATAGATAGATAGATAGATAGATAGATAGAGAGGGAGAGAGAGAGAGAGAGAATTTATCGTGCTCCTTTAGCGCCAAAGTTTTGATATGGGAAGACAGGTCTAGGAGCGTCTATCCATTCGGTCTCGCTTCCTTATCGATTTTTCTCAACGAGAAGTATATTTGAAATGGCAGCATACGTCCAGCATATACTCAAAAATCAAGGATGTTTCTTTACATAGAGAAACGTCCATCAAAATGTAAAAAACAGTTGTTCCTATGAAAAACGATTGTTTCGTTCTTGTCATTCGTTTTTATCGTAGTTGTTCCCTGAGGCCAACAAATACGAAAGGACAATGGAGGACAGTCGAAATTCCGTTCTAGCCCTACCATGTTCAAAGGAGATATTGGATTATTCGTATCTATATGCGGAGCTTCAACCGGTTAAACCACTTCGCCATCGACGTCAAATAGTGACGGTTATTCTAAGACGAACCTTGTGCTTGGATCGTTCCAAATTCGATTCTAGAAGCACTTAATTCGATTAATTTTCCAACTTGGTTCGGTGCACGCTCTTCGACGTAGACGAAGGAACATTACGATTGATTTTAAGTATCCTCGACTTTTCTATAGAAATAGATGGAAATAATCATTTCAGGTTTACAGAAAAGGAGAAGAAGAAGAAGAAAAAAAGAGAAAAAAAAGAAGAAGAGAAAAAAAACAAAAAGAATTTAGACGAGACAGAATGAATTCCAGTTATACATACGTAAACAAGTTTTACGTGGTCCTTACGTTTCTTATTTTTTTCGGATACATACAATCGTCGAGCTTTAGATTGGTTCCTGGTGATATTATAGTACCAACGAGAAATGAGAAATTAAAGTATAATGACAAACTCGGCAATTAGGTCGCAAAGTTACGACGTAACGAAGTTCGTTAACGCGTTTCGAAAGTGACAATCGTTTCCTTCTTTCTTCTCGAAACGAGAGAGAAAGGAAGATAAAGATAGAGATAGACCCTTACATTCTCTTAGTGATACTACGAAGGCAAGAACGATATTACTTTCCTTTCAGACTCAATTCAGGCGATATAATATCAGCATGCTCCTCTTTTAATTGGCTAAACGCGTAATAAACTTTTAGTCGAGCAGACATTCTGTTGCCGTTACTGATGTTGCTGCTATTGCTGTTACTACTGCTACTGCTACTATTGCTGCTGCTGCTGCTGTTGCTGCTGCTGCCGTTGGCCGGGAGATAAATACGTCGTCCTCCCTTAAACTAGCTTGCGAAGAACACGAAGAAAGTGTCATTATGTCGCGAAATGGACTTTTAAAACTCGGCAATAGAACTCGAGGTTATTGTTCATTTTAATTACATCACTGAGAGTACACTCGAGCAACGCTTGTACTTTTCCTTGTAAAGGAGAACTTCGAATCTTCGTCATTTATTGTCTTGTCATAAACCGTCCTAAAACTATATAGAACTGAAAAGTCTGATAGTTTTAAAGAAAAAAGAATAAAACTTTCTCTCTCTCTCTTTCTCTCTCTCTACTTTTTCTCTCTAATGGATAAGCGAAATTTGTCAACTTTTTGTTAACCTTTAAAATAGTATGTAAAACTCATTTTTTCTACCTTCGAAAAGTAATTAATGAAATATACATATGTACATATATGTATGTGTATGTATGTATGTGTATATATATATATATATATATATATATATATATATATATATATATATATATATATAATAAAATATTTGGAAAATCGTGAATCGATAAAGGAACAATGTAGCTATTTGACAGCGAAGACACAAATTACAATCACAATTACAATCGCAATCCCAATTAAAAATTACAAATGACATTCGTTATTCATAATTTATAAGTATTTTTATGGACTATAAATGGACTTACTCCACTTTCGTAATTGTTAAATTGTGAGAATTGTGAATTAGGAAATATTTTTTCATTTTCACTTAAGTACAATTAAATCAGGCTATTTTACAACTCAGGTTTTTAATAAATATGACGAATTGTAGGCCAAGTGTGTAATGTCTATATAATATAGGATTATTCATTTTAATTTGAATTTAAATATCTTTTAGGTTATTGTTTAATTGTGTTATATTTCTTTTGCTATATTTATAACTATATTCAATTCTTCATGTTAAATAAAAAACGACTTTGTCATTATATACCAAGAGCATTGGTTTTTAAGTTTTAGCGATATTTTTACTAAGACAGCCATATAAAATTCAGCGAATATTGATAATTATATACGCCAATTATGATTTATAAAATTACAAAATCATTTATATTTTAATCATATAACTCTTTAAATAAATTTTCCCGAAGTCGATCTATCTAGCATTACCTTTTTCGCATCTAAAAATGTTCATAGATTCGTCCAATTTCATAAAAATCTTTAAACTCATTTTATAAATAAAATTGACAAATATATACATACAAATATATAAGAATCGTTGATTTAATAATATAGGATAATTCATAAAAGGAAAAAAAGAAAAGCAAGGGAACGTAAAGATTTTACTTCTCACATCTTATGTCTTTCTTGATTGTTACATGAATGGGATATCAGTGAACGAATAAAATAAAGGTTTCCTTTGTATCATTATGATAGCTGAATAAATTGCAATGGAATCCTTTTCGAAACTTAGGCCTTTTGTATTCGCTAAGATGTTATTATAAACGTGATACAATTGACTTCGAATAGCTAACATTGACGTGCTCCTAGAAAATAGATTCTTTCATATACGCGTGCATGTTTTACTTAAGTAAATATGTATGTGGTATTGCATACATCAGCAACCTACACACACGCACATACGCACACATACACACATACGTACATCACGTCTTCGAACGTAATCTCTTCTTTCTTTCGACGGTAAGTCGAAAGCATTTCACTTGTGAAATACGAAAAGAAAATTGGTGACGTAGATAGAAGAATTTCACTCATCGACGTTGAAAGAATCAAGAATTTTCTTTAGATATATTTTTGAAAAGTCTAATATAATTTTCTAACGGTTCAATCCATTTTTCTATCTTATTATATTGAATGTACTTAAGTAATTGAATATAATAAGATACGTAATCTTAATGTTGAATAATCATCAATATGTATACATAGTTCGATGTTATAAATAAATAAATGATTATGTGATAGCATTTGCGAATTTAATATAATTAATAAATTAATAAATACATTTATACTTGTACAATGTGCAAAAAATTATTTATTGAATATTTTTAAATATATTCAATTATATATATTCAGGTAATAACAAAATCGTTATGTAAAAGATATGGAGAGAAAAAATAATAAGAACGATAAATAATTTGTAATGGCCACATATTACAACTATTATCGATAATTTAGAATTATTTTATCTTTGTATTGTACCATTGTTAAATGTTTTATATGTTATTTTCAAGGAAAAAGGATTAAAAATATGACTGCGATTCGTGTAAATATGACTGCGATTTGTGTAAATATGACGATAAAAATAACATACGTAGCGAAGTAAAGTTTAAAATCAGTATTCTTCCATTGTGACTCACTTGGTACTAGGCCGTGTGCCTTTTTTGCGAGAATGTAGAAATAGTTTTCTGTGGGCTCGCGAAAAGTGAAGTATCGTAGTTTGGATAACAGGAAATAGAAGTACAACATCGCAGTGTGCCAGAATTTGCATGAACAAATATGTCATGTGTACATGCTAATGGTTCTCAACATTTTTCCGTGTTTTTTATGCTATACGGTATTAGAAACAAAACAACAAAAAATAATGATAAAAAGATCAAAATCCACAAAAAAAAGAAAAAGAAAAAAGAAAAAGAAATAAATGATATTCCTTTTTCTTTTTCTCCTTTTTTTTTCTTTTTGTTCGTTTGTTTATTTCTTTAAACGAAGAAACACAAGAGTACATTTGTATATTATACTTATACCACGTTATATATTGCCAGTTTAAAATATATAAATAAACATTTCTAATTTTTATCGTCGCATTATCAAAACTATTTTCCCATTATACGACATTCGTATGTATCTATATAAATGTGAATTTAAGAAGTTAAAGAAAAATAGTAAAAGCACGTGTCTATACACTTTATCGCTTTATTGAACGATTCTTGTTATAATCCGAGGTCGATTATATACCTCCTTACATTCGCTTTTATATTTTGATGCACATTTTATATAAGATATCGTCGTCGATATGACAATTGGTGGGAGAAGGGGAGGGAGAGAGAGAGAGAGAGAGAGAGAGAGAGAGAAAGAGACAATCTCTCTCTCTCTCTCTTTCTTTCTCTTTCTTGTTAGTAAGCTCGATCGGTCGTCGTCACTGGATTTGAGAATTTTCTCTCGTAAAATCCTGACCAGGCGTTTCCGTTCATCGTCGCAAGCTCAACCTGTCGATTCTTCGTTGTCGAATGGTCGATCCCTCGTAAACTCGCGAGATGAGAGAGAAAGAAAGAAAGATAAAGAGAGAGAAACGTCACTATGGGAAACGTGGCGGTGTCTGGCAGCTGTGCGTTGTAAGAAGTTTGCGAATCCTTCCCACTGAGTTTAACCTCAATCACTTATGTAACGGAGTTACTGCCAGTACATATACTCGCTCATCCAGACAAGCTGCTATTCTCTCTTCCCATTCTATTTATTCTCTTCTCTCTTTTACCTTTCTTCATTCTCTTTATTCGTTCTTTCCTTCTCCTTCTCCTCCTCCTCCTCTTCTTCTTCTTCTTCTTCTTTTTCTTTTTCTTTTTCTTCTTCTTCCTCAAATCCACGTTCCTCCTAACTCCATACTACTACGCGTTACAGTTTATGGCAACTACTCCAGATGCAAGAGTATTTGCATGAGAACTTAGTTACACACATACATACATACATACATACCTAGACATATAGATAATATACATATATATCTAGTCGCTCGATTCTTTTTCTTTCAAAATTTAAATTGAAATTAGATTTTACTTAGGTATATAGTTATGTATGTATATATGTATGTATGTATGTATGTATGTATGTATGTATGTATGTATGTAGGTATGTATGTATGTATGTAGGTATCTCACTCTCACTCTCTCTCTCTCTCTCTCTCTTTTTCTTTGTCTATCTTTGTTTGTTCAACATATTCTTTTTCTTCTTTCTCAGTTGCAAGTCAGAGATCTTTAAACACAGAAAAAGTCCTCGAATAAATCATATCCTAACATTTCTCTTGTATAAAAAAAATATTGGTGAGCAATTAAAGACCGGAAAAAATATATATTTATTTATTTATTTTAGTTATTTACCCTTTTCTTTTCTTTTGATGTCAGATACCACGCGAGGTTAACTGTAATTTTACTAAAATCTCACCACGATATAAAATTAACGAAGTACCTCGCGACTATGCACGCGACTACTGTTCTTGATTTTTACAAAAAGTGCAATTTTTTCTCTCTCTCTCTCTCTCTCTCTCTCTCTCTCTCTCTCTTTTAAGCGACTTACCTAACCAGATAAAACTATTTCTCGCCTTATCTCAATTAGTTTTATTTCTTTACTCTTAAAGTTATTTTTATATTTCTTCAATCTTGATAGAACGATCGGTTTGAGTTGTCCGTAAAAAAAATTTGGAAAGTTTTCGGCCGTTGGAAAATTTTAATTAAGCATAATGTTTTACGTACGAAGGTCTAAAGCATAAATTAATGGTCGTTCCTGGTAGAAGCGCGATAACGGGATTAACACTTTGTTTATTTCAACGTAAAGCTCCAAAGCTACAAGCTACCGTTCATAATGTTCCATAATGGCGTTTCTTCGTCAAGGGACTTGTATATTTCTTTATTTATTATGTCGAGCGAAACTCACAAGTCAAAACGTTCGTCGAACTACAGACCTTTAACGTTGTATTTCATTAAGGTTTGACTAGGGGAAAAAAAACAAAAAAAAAAAGAAAAAAGAAAAAAAAAGAAAAATAATACAAGAGAAAGAAGAAAAAAAGGAAGAAAATCGTTTAAAGAAAAGTAAAGAAAAAATATTTAGAAGACGAGAGAAAGTATCGTAACGAGCGAAAACGTCAGTAGAGGTAATTATTTTCAAGTACGTTCGACGTGTTACTGCTCTTTCTTTATTTCTTTTAACGAGACTCTCCGAACACACGGATACACGCACACATACACACGCACACACGTACACACACATATAGAGAGAAAATATTTGTTCGACCGAACGATTCGTACGTGCGAAATCGAATATTTAATTACTATTAAATTCGTGCCATGTGGCTCTTTCGAATATCGTAGACTCGTATCTTCCGATCATTTTCGATTAAAGTTATAATGGGTGTATAAAAAGAATCAGATCGATTAATATCACGACATATATAATAGACAATAAATGAATGCAACCGTGCGATACGAGTTCGTTCGAAGTATTTAATGATAATGGTTCTGCCGTCGGTTTGTTTCCGTTTTTAAAACAAAATGGTATCTCTCGTTGAGAATAACTCATGTTAGTCGTTGCAGTAATGAAAACGAAAGAATAATGGAAAATTAAAGACTTGCATGTGAGATAGAAAGAGAGAGAGAGAGAGACGATGTTTATCTTCGTCGAAAATGCTTTTAGGTAGAATCGAAATATGTTTGCTTGCTAAGAGAGAGAAAGAGAGAGAGAGAGAGAGAGAGAGAGAGAGAGAGAGAGAGAGAGAGAGAGAGAGAGAGAGAGAGAGAGAGAGGTACATAACTAAAAAGAGGAGTTAATAGAAAAATTGTAAAGCTCGTTTCAACGTGAAAATAACGCTTAATGCTTTTGCCGTTTCGCACGAATGCCGTCTTTTATTTCGATGGTCTAGCCTTCGTTATACAAACGGCTTCTACAAAGAGATAGGTTAGTATACGTAGATCTTTCTTTTTTCCCTTTTTCTTTTCTTTTTTCATTTTTCTTTTTCTTTTTATTTTTCCTGTTTTTTTTTCTTTTTTCTTTTTTTTTTCTCTTTTTTCCTAAAAGTAGACAGATCCATCAAGCTCATCCCATTCGTATACCTGTTTTTTTCGCGAGGTCGAGGTCAGGTTATTATATTTGAAATTTTTCTCTCAGTTTCCCCATCGTGATTTACCTTTGAAGAAAAATAAAGGGTCTATCCGTATATTCGAGTTTTTATAATTAAATAATTTCTTTATTTTATCCATTATCTATCTTCCTTTGGATTTTCTCTTTTCCAGAGAATCATAAAACAAGTCTTTCCGGTTGGCGTGTTAAACGAATCGCGATACTTTCAAGTACGAAAACCCTTGGATCTTAAGGCGAGCATATAATTGAGCGATAAATTACAAGGAATAAGGGACTCGAACGAGTATTCTATTATCGTGAAACATCTTCGTCTTTTTGCTTTCACGCCATTATAATCGATACCCTTCTCTCATTCTTTCTCCTTCTCTGTAGAGAAAACGATTCTAGAATATCTATTATTCTCATTACAATTATACCTATCGTATCCCATGACCGAGTTTATAACGATAAGAAATATAACGATAATACGGATTTCATAATGAAAAAGGAAAGAAAACAAAAAAAAAAAAAAAAAAAAAAAAAAGAAATAAAAAGGGAGAAATGACTGAAAAAATTGTAATTATAAAATTAAAATAAAATAAAATAAAAGAAAATGGAATAAAGAAAAAAAATTCTCAAGTTTTCTTTTCTTTTATTTTTATCTAACCTTTTGAGATATGATTAATGACGTAAACGTTATTAAATTCAATTTGGGCGGTACTTAGAAAATATTCAATGTCGTGATATGATTAGAATCACGAGATAGAACGAAAGAGTGAGAAAGAGAGAATAAGAGAGAGAGAGAGAGAGAGAGAGAGAGAGAGAGAGAGAGAGAGAGAGAGAGATGAACGTATAGAGTTCGATGAAAAATGTGGGCAGCCTTGCGGTAACGATTCGTCGTGCCACAATCGAAACTGTGATCAAACCGCAATGTCATTAGCGTTAGTGTTGAAACTGTATTTCCCCCTTTTTACTCTTCGTTCCCTCGTGCTATACTACCAACGATAATCGCACCTCTACATTATTGATACAAAAATGTACCGCCTACCCTAGCTTCGTGGTATCGTTTGGCAAATAGTACGAGCTACGTTTTGTCGGCACGCGAGCTACCATTTTTTCGTGGCTTTTGCGTGAAGCCGATGTATGGCACGACAGAGGATCGATTGAAAATAGATATACTGCTTTAGTGATATATATATATATATATATATATATATATATATATATATATATGTCTCGTTTCGTCCATGTTCTTGTGTAATTATAGGTCGAATATCGAGTTCTCTGTAGAAGGATGGAAACGTAGAAACGATCGGACGTGTTTACTCCGTTTACGAAGGAAAAGAAAATGGTGGATCCATTTGTTTCGGTTCTCCTGGGAATGATCCATTAGCGAAAAGCATCGAAACGTGCTTGACTTACGATTCTCACGGCTCGAATTTCCTTCGAATTTCCTTCGAATTTCTATCTCTTGAAAAGGAGAAAGAGAGAGTGAGAGAGAGAGAAAGAGAAACCTCGAAAACATAATATACCATATCTATTATACATTATATATATATATATTATATATGTATGAATTTATATATATATATATATATACTCATGAAATCCTCATTGGATATAGGCATAAACTTTTCGAAATTTAGAAATTGTATCCCCCGGTATTATATCTACTAGAATTTGAAATCGGTTAGAATAATTTAAAAGATCAAAGTAGCTTCCAGAATAACGAATCGAATCTTTGGAGCATCCCAAATTCGATGATTTACATCGCGTACGGCGGCGTTCTCGGCCGAGCGTAAGAGGGTAAACGCTAATTAAATGGGAAGTAATTAACGAGCGCCGTCTGACCGAGCGAGCAATTAAACCTGGAAGTTTACGTACTGGCTGCCGGTACAGACGATTCGAGAATCATTCGTGGATTTACGACGTGTTCGAGTTGTTTCAACGTTGTTCAACGCCCTGGCAATTCGATTCGTACCTCGAACTACGACTACGACGAGAATAGTCGAGTTCGTTTCCGTACAAATGCTTTCTCTCACTCTCTCTCTCTCTCTCTCTCTCTCTCTCTCTCTCTCTGTCTCTCTATTTATCTCTCAATTCTCGACGATCGAAATCTGTGATGTGATTAATGATTCAGTGGACAGAGGTTGGAAAATAATCGCGAGGAAGCATCGAACGATTGATCGTAATAAACAGGGATGGGGTTGATGGAGGAGGTGTAAAAAGAAACAACAAGTATTGTCTTCGCATTATTATCATCGAAGAGCACTTCTCTGTGAAAGCGTTATTTACTGTCCTATTCAATGATTACTTTCTCTTGCGTAGTCAGCACCCGGTACCTACGTACCGTCGATGAAATATGAATGAAACTATCTTGATCGTGCGTCATTTTCCGTTCGTGCTACGCGAAAGATATTAAATTATGGCGGCGTGCGGTTCGGCTCGCGATCGGAACTCTTCTCTATACTCTCTAGTTGCTCTAACGTGATCAGAAATGCTGAATTTTGTTGTTTTCTTTATTATTTTTCTTTTTTCTTTCTATCTTTCTTTCTTTTTCCTTTCTTTTTCTTATTTTTTCTCTCTTGTTTCTTTTCCCTTTTTCATCTCAAAGCTACGCTGAGTGGAGAAACGGAAGGAAATAAGAAGTACTGTCTAATTTTGTGGTTACGAAAAATGTTAAGCCGTTATAACGAGCTCGTCGGAAATAACTAAAAAACTTTTTTACCGATGATCTCAAAGAAATAGTTTTCTTATTAAACAGAACAGAAAAGAGAAAGAGAGTGAGAGAGAGAGAGAGAGAGAGAGAGAGAAAGGGGGGGAGGGAGAAAGAGAAAAAGAAATGGTCGTAAGTGCAAAGTGAAAAAATATGTATATAGTATATAAAAAGTATAACAGAAAATATTACCAACATAAAATACCAGAAGCGGCTAAACTATAGTAAGGCGAGAATGAGAAGATGAGAGAAAGAAAGAAAGAGAAAGAGAAAGAGAGAGAGAGAGAGAGAGACAGAGAGAGAGAGAGAGAGGAGATAGGGAGAGTCTCGAGAATCTCGGAACGAGACCTTTCTCCGTGGCCGAATAAATTTTCTCGAGATTAAAGCTTTCAGCCGTCCGTAGAGCAGCCCTCCGGAAGAAGAAACCGAGATTGCTGAATTCGGATAAGTTATCGCCATCGTCGAACTGTCCAGGGAGTGCCTAAGCAATTTCGTTGACCCCCTCCCCCCGCCTACACCCCCCAATCCCCGAACTTCTACCCTTTCTCCTCCTATCCACTTCTCGTCTTCTCCAGAACCAGTCGCGCACCTCCCGCACGAAGAAATTGAATTTCATCCTCTTTTCCTCGGCAGGAGCTTGGCTCGGTGCCGTAAATTAATTTACGCAAATCTTCCGTGGGCATGAATTTTTCCAGCACTAATTTCCCCAGAAGCCAGCACGCTCCACGAGACACAGTCACACGGCGAAGGCAAGCCGTTACCACGGTAATTACCTTCCTACCTTCGTTCCGACTTGCCTTTTTGTCTCATAACCAAGTAACTATCTTAATTGCTTTTGCTTTTCTGGCTCTGGATACAGTTCTAGCTACGTTCTATACTCTACCCCCATCTCCTATCCGATCCACGCTCTTTTCATCCCCCACCACCCCCCGGCCACCCCATCTTTTTTGTCTCGTTCGTTCGTTCATCCATTCGTTCGTTCGTTCGTTCTTTCGTTCTTTACTTCTCCATTTTTTTTCTTTCTTTCTTCTTTCCTATCCTTCTTTACTTTCATTCTTTCTTTCTTTATTTCGTAATACCCTCTTAAAATCCATTTAAATTCTCCTCCCGAAATGTTGGTATTTTCTTTTCGTTTTTGTTTTTTATTTTCTTTTCTTTTTTGTTTTCTTCTTTTTTTTTTCTTTCTTTTTTTTTTTTTTTTTTTTTTACGAATTTGTCCTCCGAGTGATATTAGATCGTCGATATATTCTATGGGATATACTTTTTCATGAATATCCTTGTATGAAGGTTCGTTCTTCTATTTTGCCGTTTTTTTTTCCTTTTTTCTTTTCTTTTCTTTCTTGTTCCTTTCTTTTCTTTTCTTTTCTTTTTTTTTTTTTTTTTTTAATCAAAAACACGGCCAAGGTCATAAAATATGGAGATTGACAAATTTGGCATAAAGTAACGACGTTTAAGTAGATTCATCTTCGTGTCCATCGTTTATTTTATAAATAAACGATGACGAGGAAAAAAAAATGACGAAGAAAGAGAGAGAGAGAGAGAGAGAGAGAGAGAGAGAGTGAGAGAGAGAGTGAGAGAGAGAGTGAGAAAGAAAGAGGCAGACAAGAATCGAAAGATTTGTTTTAATATTTTTTAACCACTCTCTTCCAGTATTCTTTCTGATAATACTGCAAAAGCACTCTCTCTCTCTCTCTCTCTATTTCTTTCTTTCTTATTCTTCAAAATCCATATTCCATAAAAACTGCAAAACAGAGATCAAGGTAATAGAAGTTCCTTCGGTGGATTCGTTGAAAGAAACTGTATCAGGCTGTTGGAAACTCCTCTTTCGTCGGCTTTAAGAAGCTCTCGTAAGCTTCGTAATGTTCCTACGGTATTAAAGCTGATTTCGAGGACTCTGCTCGATTCGAGTAGCTCTTCTACTTTTAACTCGAAGGAATGGAAGTAGCGTGGCTGCCACTTTGTGACGAGTAATTAAGGTAGAACTCTAGCAATGAGAGGAAGAGAAAGAGAAAGAGAAAGAGGAAGAGGAAGTAGAAGAGAGAGAGAGAGAGAGAGAGAGAGAGAGAGAGAGAGAGAGAGAGTGTCTGTGTGTGTGTGAGAGAGAGAGAAAGAGAAAGAGAAAAGGAAAATGGATACGGAGAAGGCACGGAAGACACGAGGAAAGACAGATACATCGTTGTTCACGAGACTTCAGACAGACGTCGTAAATATTCGTCAGGATTGTTAACGTTCTCTCGTTTCACCCAAGGTTTCTCATTCGTCCCTTCTCTTCCACCTTTCTTCCATACCTGAAGACTATTAAACATTATTAGACTCATAACAGTGAAGTTAACCGCATGGGCTATTACACCGTTAGGTTAATTATGATAGATAGAATTTGTACTCGTGGCCGAATAAAATTTTTATTATTAAAGAAAGTAATAACTTGACAATAATAAGAATGACGTATGACTTAGGCTCGATTTTCTTTTATCTCTCTCTCTCTCTCTCTCTCTCTCTCTCTCTCTCTCTCTATCTCTATCTATTTCTCACTCTTTTTCTTTTCTTTTGTGCATTAGACCTTTGCCGTAAGATTCAAAGAAATAAAAGGAAAAACAAAAAAACAAAAAAACAAAAAATAAAATGGAATCGTAAATCGGAGGAATCGCATTAATTCGCTTTCGTAGTAACGTATGTTCGGAAGGAAGTTCGAACGATCGAACTTGGTACGAAGGGTCCCGTATATTTCGTTGTCACGAACGTGCTGGCAGAATGGCAGCGGGCGTTATCAACTGCCGGAAAAGTTTTTACATTATGTTAACCTGCGCGCGAAATGGACTTCTATGACCAAAGAGTAGATGAGAAGGGTGACAGAAAGTTTAGGCTGCCCATCTTCTCTCTTTCCCTCTTTCTTCTTCTCTCTCTCTCTCTCTCTCTCTCTCTCTCTCTCTCTCTCTCTCTCTCTCTTGTTCAAAGAGGACGTGACATGTTCTCACGGGAAAAAGAAAAAGATTTTCTATTATTCTTTCGCTTATTCTTCTAATTCTTTTTTTCTCTGTTCTTTTTATTTTTCCTTTTTTTTTTCTTTTTTTTTTTCTTTCTTTCTTTTTTTTTTCTTTTCCCTTTTCACCTTTTTTCACCTTCCATACCATTTATATATCTTCTATATATAAATCTTTAGATTTTTATTTTGATTTTAGGAAAGTAATTTGCTTTTAAATACGGTAAGATTAAAATTTCATCTCGTAATGTAAGAATAGTTTTTTGGTTGGGATATTAAACAGCAATGTTCTTAAAATGGCAAATCTCCGGATGAGAAACTTCCTTTTACGATATTTACACGGACCTTGGAGGCAACTCTCCGCTCCGTATAATCCGCCAGCGAGTTCATGAAGCCTCATTATTCACTTGTCAGCCTTCTCGTGAGTGTATTTTGAATGACCTCATAGTTCATACTTATATCTTGCTCCAATCCCGAGGAATCCGTTTTATAGTCAAAAGGATTATGAGTGAATTTTGTATTTTTCTTTTTTCCTTTCTTTTTTTTTCAGACTATTTTGGTAATACTTTTAATGTTGACGTCGTGCAATGATTTTTTTTCTTTTTTTTTTCTTATTTAATAATTTATTCTCCTCGCGTTAGCTCGCAAACAATTTATTTTTAAAATAAAAATTTTCGTGTGTTCAATTATTATTCAGTCTCTCTTCATTTTATTAATAAAAAACAACGAAAAAAAAAAATCACTAACAACAAAAGAAAAAAGGAGAGAGATAGAGAGATAGAGAGATAGAGAGAGAGAGAGAGAGGGAGGGAGGGAGAGAGAGAGAGGGATATTGTTATTTCTTTTTTTTCTTTTTTTTTTTGTTTATTTTTTTTTTTTTTTTTACGAATGTGCACGCGCCAGATGCAAAGTTTGGATTGGTGGAGAGAGACGAAGAGTTGCAGAGGTGGATCGACACCTCTGGGAGAGAAAGTGCGGTATCGAGATATGGCTGGCTGCACCAAACTCGCACTTTATGCACGTATGAGTACGTACGCGTGCTTCGAATACTTGCAACGATCGCGTTGCTCCGGAAATTTAATACCGTAACACTTAACAGGGCAAAGCTCTCCGTTGACCTTTCACTTTGGATAGTTTGATTTCTCGATAATTGACCGATAAAGTTCGTATCTGTTCTGAGCGTCATACATGAAAAAAGGGCAAAAATTTTATCATCATTTAAAGAATTTTATTACTGACATTTAAGTCCGAAATTTCATTTTTATACGTTCATACGTTTCTCATTTTTTATTTTTCTTCTCTCTTTCTTTTTTGTTTTTTTTCTTTTATATTAAAAAATATTTTTAAATTAAATTCCGTTTAGGCACATATAAATTCTTTTTTTTTTTTATATCTCTCGAAAAGAAATTATTTTAACTCCGTTCAAAGTGTTCTAACAATTTAGATGAAATCTTGATAATAAAATGGGATCATTATAATGAATACAAAGAGCAATTGAAGTTACACGTTTTCGTTGTTCCATTTCTTTATCTATCTTCTTTCCACGAAAAGTGTTCATGAAAGAAAGAGAAAGATAGAATGATCGGTGGTAAGAACTTATCTTCTGTGGCAGGCAACACACAGAGGACATACTTAGTTTGCTTATCTACTGCTCGTAAACTTACCAACGATTAGCATCACGAGTGTGCGCTCTATTGAACTGTCCTTGAGAAATAAAGAAAAAAAAAGAAAGAGACAGACAGAGAGAGAGAGAGAGAGAGAGAGAGAGAGAGAGAGAAAGAAAGAAAGAAAGAGATTGGTAAGGTGAAAACAGAAGGACGAGTATTTACTCGGAATGTAATAAACTTGAGAAGTTTGCGGTATAACTATATAGCACCGTTGCCATAAGAGGAAAGATCGTGAATCGGACTGGTTGTCTTATTTGTGGTAAGGGATAATTAAGTTTGTACTCTGTATGTTAGCTTTTTTTTTTCTCTCTCTCCCTGTTTTTCTTTTTCTTTTTCTTCTTCTTCTTCTTCTTCTTTCTTCTTTTTTCGTTTTTCTTTTTTCTATTTTTTTTTTTTTTTGGTTTTCTTTTTTCCTTTTCTCTCACTCCGGACTTACTGTTTTACGTGATACGAAAAAATTATGGACTTTAAAGAAAGTCCCATTTTAATCCCGAAATATTTTCTTTTCGCGTGAAGATAAAGATGAAGGAACGAAAAAAGAAAAAGTAGGAAATATCAGGCAATAATAAATAAAAACGAAAGAAAAAGGAAAGAAGAAGCAAAAAAAAGAAAGAAATGGAAAGGGGACAAAAAGAAGCAAAAAAAAAAAAAAAAAAAGAAAAAAGAAAGGATAGGAACTTCGAAGAGCAGTCGTGATATTTATACGTCCAAACGGAATCATTCGTAATCAATGCGAAAGCACGCATACGAGAGTATGATCCCAGGTAGTTTTTAATCCGGCTACAAGCATACAGCTAATAACGCAACGAGTTACATCGCGTAAAATGGTACGGCTGTGAATCCATGGTCGTTTTATTTGATGTCGAGGGTAATGGTACTGGCAGGATTCGCTTGGATCGTACCAACTAGAATTTGTTTCTCATTTTTGCTTCTCTCTCTCTCTGTCTCTCTCTCTCTCTCTATCTATCTCTTTCTATCTCTCTCTATCTCTCTCTTTCATACATTTCATATTTCATAGTTTCTCTCATATTTTTGGTATCGTTACGTTTGCAGTATACATACACATATGCAGTTAGATATATATTCTTCCTATGCGAAGTTATCCTTTTGTTTTGGGGAGATTTTTTTTTTTTTTTTCTTTTTCTTTTTTTTTTAAATAAATGAGAATTTTCTGCTCTTGTAATACAGTTCTAGATTTCTTGATATACATACGTACATACATACATACGTACATACGTACATACATAAATACATACATTACGGTGAAAGTATAGAAAAAGATATTTGTAAATTTGTTTGAGATACGTGATATTTCACGATCTCAGAGAATAGTTACATTTCTAGCGACTGACAAAGGGTTATACGGTTAATATTAATAAACAAAGTTATTTGGATTAATGGAACGACCTTCGTCTCGTTTCAGATGACACGAATTCGTTGGTCGAGGAGCTCGTCGTCGAGGCCGGCAAGAACGTGACGTTGAATTGTCCAGGAGTGACGGAAGACTCTCTGGTGTATATGCTCGAGTGGCGAGCCAACGGTATGCAGTTACTCGAGTGGCAGGCTAACGGGATGCAACACGAACATGCCAACAGGGGCACCGATGTTTGGACTCATCAGAATAGAGTCTCTCTCTCTTTGAAAAATTATGCTCTACAATTTCATCCTGTCACAGCACCGGACTCGGCCAAGTACGAGTGCCTAATAAACAATCGTAGTACACCGGATGCCGTCATTAAGCTCATCGTTCAAGGTGAGTTATTTGTTTCTTCTTCTTTTTCTTTTTTAGTATTTTTTTTTTCTTTTTTTCTTTTTTTTTCCTTTTTTTTTTTTTTTTTAGTTTCTTTTATAAAAACAACGTTCTTTCATTTTTGTCTACGTTGTTTCATGTTCATATCGTACTTTTTATATATTCATAGATTTTCAAACACGGGAATGAAAGAGAATACGAGAGTTTAAATCTATGTACATAAGTACGTATACATGTTAAATTTATACTCGTCGAGTAGCGAATAACAAAGATTTTGTTATTTTTGAAGAAGTCCTTATTCTCTTGTATACGTTATGTATATACATACATACGTAGGTGAATATTGTAATAACAAACTCTATACGTCAATATTTAACCCTATGTATATTATATCTATTTCTAACTATGTGTTAAATGTTAGATATATATTAACGTATGTTATACAATCATTTTCTTTCTTTTTAAATAAAGATAAAGTCTTATTGATTATCATTGTTTCTTATGAAATCAAGTGGTAGTTTGAAAAGATAGTGATTGTAGCGTTAGCAGATATTGCTTTTAGTAACTGGAAATTTAGGAAACCTTACATGTAGATCTATAGGGACTTTCAAAGGGTACCTCTTTACTAACGAAGGCAATTTGCAGGCCTTCTCAAAGTACGTTCCAACTATACACCAGTAGCGATCTTCTTGTAACCCCAATATCGTTGTTTCAACGATATTGGATAAACTTGCCGCGAGGGGTTGCGTTCCTCGTTCGAATGTGAAAATGGTCTTCGTAACGGTCGAGATAATTATACATTTTCCTAAATTATCCATGGATATTACCATATCATATCTCTCATCGAAGTTGAAGCAAACTCGGTCAACACGTTTCGATTTCTGAACGAAATCGATTCGTTCAGTAGTAATACATCTTGCATACTCTCTCTCTCTCTCTCTCTCTCTCTCTTTCTCTCTGACAAAATCTTCTCGTGTTTCTTCTCGAAGAATATAGACGTTACCAAGTACAAATGCAGTTCTTCTGTTCTTCTCGCGTGGTTAAAAATGATGAAAACTTTTCTAGTGCACTTTTTATAGCTTTTAGCCAGCAGGTATGCGACAAGTGAGAACGTTTCTTTTTCCTTTTTTTTCTTTTTTTTTTTTTTTGTCACTTTTTGTCATCGTAATATATCGGCACAGCAACAAAATCTCTTATCTTTATGATAAGTAAAAATGAATCGTTACTTCCTCGACTTTATTAGATTTTATTTATTCACTCTTTGATCATCTTCGTTTCTTCTTTCTCATTCCTATAATTTTCTAAATCAGTTCTCCCTTTTTTTGTATACCCAGAATTGCGTAATGGTCACTCTTTGATTCATTCACTGTGGTTGCAATTTGTGTTCGGGGAGCTAGTTCACTCCGAAAGTTTCCGAGTTTACACAAACTTTGTGGTGAACTTTTAGGAGAAAGGGGGGGGGGATTGAGGGGATGAGGGTAGAAAGAGGAAAGGATTGGAGGGATGGGGTGGTACCACCCCGCCTAACTATCTCGGTGCTCGACGATCTTCTAATGCTTTATTTTAAAACTCAGTTTCTACCCCCAGTAGGAGTGTTTGCTTTAAGTATTTACGCCTGATTTGAATTCGTCACGTGTAACTCACCGCGTCAAGAGCAAACTTTTCCTTGGAGGCGTCCCATAGACATTGGAATCATGAGAGAGTACGAGACCATAACTTCTATGGCATAACTTTGCTTGCCTCGTTTTGCGAATCTATAAAAAAAAGAAAAGAAAAGTTAAGAAAAGAAAAGAAAGATAAAGAGAAAGAGAGAGAGAGAGAGAGAGAGAGAGAGAGAGGAAAAAGAAAAAAAGGGGAAAAAAACGAAAGGCAAAGCAGATATCTCTAGCGTCATTTCTCATCCGTGTTACGTCGTAGTTGATTCAAATTCGATGCACGATTCGTTGCGCGATTCGATTGAAAGGATCTCTCGAATCTCTGAGTGAAACGACGTAAAATTATGCGACGGTTACCATGCCTTCCAGCGAATCATCTTATTCATGCTTTCTCCAAATGCACGACGAACTCTCCCAGTTCTCTCGGATTTTCCTATCGATACTACGTGAACTCGATTTCACATCGATGGAGAATCGTTTTTATCTTCTTATATAGTTCTTATAAACTTACTATTTCTCACATACTAAGATACAAGTATCTATATATCTATATATGAACACATATACACACACACCCACACACACACTTATACTTATCGAATTTCTAGAATAAAAACTTATAGCGTGTAATTACAAATTGATAGATATATCAAGGATTTTTTATCATTGATATTTATAAATTCGTTGGGAAGACATTATTTTCGTCGAAATGGTAAAACTTTGAGAAATATCGTAGATGCAAAGTTTTTCGACCGAAAGCTTTTATAGATTTATAGATTCGAAAAGGGTTTAAGTTTTTTTGATACTTTAATCGTAACATCCAGCAGGTTATATACGTGAGGAATAAAAGCACCCAGGCAACATCTTTTAAAGAGAAAGAGATAGATAGATAGATAGATAGATAGATCGATCGATAGATAGATAGAGACAGAGAGAGAGAGAGAGAGAGAGAGAGACAGACAGACAGAGAGACAGAGAGAGAGAGAGAGAGAGAGAGAGAGAGAGAGAGAGCGAAAGAGAGAAAGAGTATTTTGCCCGTACGTGTTTCCCACAAAGAATTCTGAACACGTAGCGCTTCAGCGGTAACCAATACCCGCGTTAGATCAACCATTAAAATGAATATTTCTGAAATCTCTGGAAAGAGCATATACAGATGTCTATCGGGAATACGTACCGACGAACGAGATTGGCTATCGCGTTTTTCCTTATTTTCATCTCCCCCGTTCGCAAAAAATCTCGGTTCCCGACTGAAAAATTCCCTGTGAGGCTGTCCATACTGGTCTTGGTCCGAGAAACGTACTATGCAGATCAAATTTCTTCCCCTCTTTTTTTTTTCTTCTTTGTGTGTTCCTTTTCTCGTTCTCTTCCGCGTCTCGTTTGCCCGTAAAAATGAAACATCTCGAATCACGCCATCCATATTATATATACTTACTTTAAATTAAATATTAATGGCACGATAACGATGATGATGATGATAACGTTGATAATGATGATAATGATGATGATAATGATGATGATAAGAATTTAATCTCCGATGTTAGACCAAAGAAATTCGTGAAAAGAAATAATCGTTGAAAATTTCTATACTTAATAAAATAATATTATGAAATTCTGTGCTGCATTTTAATATTAAGTATTTAACGTCTTTTGGGAAATGTAGATTTGAGATGTAAGTATTATCTACTATATTTACTGCTATGGTTGCCCTGAACGAATCCGATCGTTTCTATTGAAATAAAATATTTCAATTCTTATAGAGTTTGAATACAAGATAAATGCAATGCGAATATACGACATTATTCATTGATACGGTATAAATAATTTATTATGAAAATTTTCAAAGGAAATCCAAAATATATCCTGTCATTTCTTTTTCGCAAACAAACTCATCACATTCGTACAAACAAAGGAAACAAGCTTTGCATATTTTTAATAGGGAAAATACGAGAAAGGATATTCAACGCGTTCTTTGTGGTCGACGTTCGTCCTTTGCCTTTCGTTTCTCGTGGGAAAAGATGGAAGAACGAAAAGGATGTCGGTGAGAAAAGGATAGGAAAAGTAGAGATAGAGATGCATGTGATGCGCATAGCCGAGATGCATGTTAGACAATGGCTTCTGGTTTTGTCGCATCACCTCGTTGCGCCTTTTTCCAGTTTTTATTATTCTCCATCTCCTTTCGTTCTTTTCATGTCCGGCATGGTACATGAGAGGAGTTTCTAGCTGGATCCATACGGAAGAAGATAACTGCGTTTTCCAGAGAAACGCGTTCGAAGCTTTTGCTTCGGAGAAAGGTCTTTGGAAAGAACGTTGGAACGCCGGTGATAAGAATAGAATGAAAACGGAATTAGATAGAATTGAATGGTCGAATGATGCTTGCGACCAGACGTAGTATTCCCCTTCTATAAAACAGAATTTGTGTCCCATTGAAAGTAAAACGTATATTCACGTATATGATATTTCTTCTTCGATTATGTCACATTAGAATTTCTAACGCCTGTTTAAAAAATTCATCTCCAGAGAAATGAAATGGAAGTTCCGTCAGAAGTACGGAACAGTGTTATATACGTTCGTTGATACACCATTACAGAAAAGTAAATAATAGAAAGAATAAGATAGAGAGATAGAGTAGTAGATAAGGTTTAAAGAATGGAACAAAGTGAAAAGTTTCTAGATAGGAAAATGTATTTTTTTTTTTTTTTCACGAGGTGTACCATCGTGATTCAAAGAATGCACAAAGAACGTAGAGATGCATTTTTGTTCGAGGCTTAAATTATCATTTGAAATTTTCCCGAATCAGAAAGTCTCCTGGTTCCATGAGTATGAATAAGCGCGAATCATTTAACGTTGCCTATTATTACGTTTTCCTTCGATCTTTTTCTTTTTCCTCTCGTTTCGTTTCTTTTTTCTTTTTTCTTTTTTCGCTCCCGGCAAAACAGTTTCATTCATATGCATGACCAAATATACAAGGAGTCGATCTGTTTTACGCGATCGCAACAAACGAGAGAAAGAAAGAAATGAAGAAAAAACGAAAAAAAGGAAAAGAAAAAAATGGACCGAGAAGAAGTAGAATATCGTTAGAAACGAAATATCAGGTGTCTTCTAACGAGCCACGATTATTCCTTCGTCTCGGTATCTATCAGCATTCTCCCGATCTTCTGTAAATCAAACAGCACTAGATGCAGATATCGGTTCGTTTGTATCACCGAGCCTCCTAACCACGATATTGTTTATCGATTCCACGTCATTATCGGCTTTCGTTATCGGAATCCATGTAGATACACGTTACCTGAATAATAGATCGTCACGAGGAACATAGCAATAGTCTGGTATCTACCTCTTTCATCTAATTTTCTCTTTTTCAATGGTGAATATGTAACGTTGAAGAGAGAGAGAGAGAGAGAGAGAGAGAGAAAGGGGCAAAAACTCTTTGAAATTTCCATACAAGTCGTTAACTTTGAGAAAGGAAAATGTGAAGGATCAAACGATGATATTTGGTTGTACCAATCGATTGCCCTCTCTCTCTCTCTCTTTTATTCACTATCTCTCCCACTCTCACACTCCCTCTCTCCCTCGATCTCTCTTATTCTCTCAGCGTATTACGTCAGAGCGAATAATTAGTGCCGTCGAGCTACGAAGCCTTTAGGATCTTAAATTAATGGTGTATTCTTACTGCTTAGTAGAGAGAAGCGAAGGACGTGATGCGTTACCTAACTGCTATACCAGCCTCTGTATATAAGTATATATTCTGTGGTGCCGTTTACGTACGCAGATATATCTATACTACCTCATACTCCTCCTCCGCGCTTGCTTCTCTTTCTCCTCCTCCACCTACTCCTCCTTCTCTTCTTCCGTATCCTATTTCCCTTCTCTCTCTACTCTTCTCCATCCCTCTCTCTCTCTCACTCTCTTTCTCTTTCTCTCTCTCTCTCTCTCTCTCTCTCTCTCGATCACTCTCTATCACTCTCTCCCTCTCTCTCTCTCTCTCTCTCTCTCTCTCTCTCTCTCTCTCTTTGTTACTGTACTCGTCTGCATGCTGCAACGACGAACATGACTCACGGTATATAATTAGAGTAAATGAGAAAGGCTGTCAGGAATACCCTGGCGTACGGCGGATTTCGGAAGGGAAGGAGCCTCGACGTTGTAAACCGAGGTATACCCAACGAAAACGATTCTCAGCGTCGGTTGCAAGCTAAGTAGAGCGCTTCGCCCTTCCTACTTGCACACATACCACGAGGAAAACCAATAGAAGTCCAGACAGAGAAAGAGAGAATGAGAGAGAGAGAGAGAGAGGGGAAGAGTAAAGAGAGAAAGTAAAAATAGGGAAAAATGAGTTTTACTTCTGAGAGAAAATTTGTTGATAAAGATAAAAGTCTCTGTATGTTCTATTTAATTTCCAATGGATTTGATTGAAATATTTGAACTTTCAATAATTATATTGAACATTGAATCTTTTATATATTTAAATTATAATTATTAATATTATGATAAAGATATGATGTTAGACGTATGATAATATTTATTATATAATGTAAAAATTAAATCATATATTTTAGGCTCGAAAATAATACACGCAAATTTTATCTATAATATGTCTTTTAGCGAATGTTAAATGTCACGATTTCATTCTATAAATAAAGTCACCATCTTATTTCGTTTCTATGTACGAGGTGTACCAGGCACGACAAGTCGATGTAAATAGGTCGAGTTCTGGAACGACAAGAGAGTCTGGAAACGAAATGGGAAGGGTCGAAGAAGATTCTCTCTCTCTCTCTCTCTCTCTCTCTTTCTCTTTCTCTCTCTCTCTCTTTCATTCATTCGAGCGAATAAAATTTTTCTCCTCTGAAATTACTATACCGCTTTCGTCGCGCTATTGTCGACCAGACGATCTACCAAATGCTTCTCTCTCTCCCTCTCTCTCTCTCTCTCTCTCTCTCTCTCTCTCTCTCTCTCTCTCTCTTGATCTCTCTTTCTCGCACTCGTTTTCTTTAGTTGCACGATTTCGTTTGGCATCGGCGAATCGTGACTCTTCTACTTTTTATCCAAATGGCCGGGAATTCGGCGTGTTCTGACTTCTATCTTCTATTTTACTCTTTAATCCTTAACCATAGTTTTACCTTCAAAATGTCTTGAACTAAAAAGTTAGAACGGATGAAAATGTAAAGTGATATAAAGATCAAATCTATTTATCCTTCTTATTCTCTTTTATTTCACTATATTTTGTGAAATTTATTTTATTACGACAATTGATGTCTCTGTTAAAAGCATTGCTTCTTTGTTTTATCCATTTATAAACTTACTTACGTATTGTATTTATGAAGCTAATCAATTTTGTCCAATTAATGTAATTCTCTCTCTCTCTCTCTCTCTCTCTCTCTCTCTCTATTTATCTATCTATCTATCTATCTATCTATCTATCTATCTATTTATCTATCTATCTATCTATCTATTTCATTTTCTATCGTAATTCCAGAAATCGGCCACGCGAGTAACGACAAGAGAGTATCACTAATCTCCATTAGTACGTAAATTGATTAGATCGGTATTGGATATAAAATGAATACGATTAATTATTACGAAGAAATGATTTTAATCAAGTAGCAAGTTGACATTTATCGTAATAAATCGAGTCGACTTTGATTAAAAAAATACTCTGGTTATTCGACAAAATTAACTATTATCGTAATACAATCGGTTTTATACTCATGGTCCCTTTCATGCGATACTATGTTTTCCAACCAAAAGAACATTTTTCTTCGGTCGTTGGGTATCGTATAATATCCATACGTTCAAGTTAGATAATTTCGTGAACGTTCGAAGAAACCACTTGGTTTCACATTGATAATTCAATCTCTTGGTCGTGCCAAACTGTCGTAAAGAGCGAGAGAGAGAGAGAGAGAGAGAGAGAGAGATAGAGAGAGAGGGATAGATAGATAGATAGATAGATAGAAAGGGAGAGAGAGAAAGAGAGAGGATAAATTGATAGAAGGAAAGGAAAGGAGAAAAAGATACTCAAAGTTGAAGGGAGAAAAGGTACGATAGGTCGTTGCAAACTTCGTAGTATCGATGACCGTCATAAATACCGTGAATGCCTTTGAATGGTACGAAATTAGGGTTTAATTAATTTAACATAAATTCTCACCGTGTGAATTCCAGGCGGACCATTCAGGGGCAACGAAAGTGCCGAGACATTTATCACGTCCCGTTGGAACCTTTCCTAACCGTAGAATATATGTAGTTCTTCTTGTAAGTTCGAGTTTTCTTTTCCCACCTTTTTCCTTTTATTTCTCTCGTTCTCTCATAGCTTTTAACTAACATTTTTTAAACGTGCACGTTGTCAAACTGTACTACAGTAAGGTCAAAGAAAAAAAAATATAGTTTGGTAAAGTTGAAGGAATAAGATAAGAAAGACTAATAAAATGTTATTAGTATTTCGAATAGAAGAGAAAAGTCGATTTAGTAATTTACGTCGAGTTTAGAACGAAACGAGATAATATTTCGATCGACGTTTCCGAGTACCAATTGAATCTGTTTCTCTCGAAAAGGAGCATGTACCAGATGGCACAATTCGATTTATACTCATACATCTCTCTCTCTCTCTCTCTCTCTCTCTCTCTCTCTCTCTTTTTCCTCCGTCTTTATCTTTATAGTTTTGCACCTTTTCTTACATATAAATACAAACACATACAGTTAGATAGAGTCACGAAAACTGGCCGAAGAAAATGGAATCAGGGACAAGGAGAACATTCATGGTCTATGTGGGAAGCTAGCATAGAGGAAGTCACTCGCAATTCGCCGAGTTCCTATCTCGTTGCCCGAGAGATTTCGTTCTTACGAGCGCGTAAGAGACGAAACAAGCGCGAGATTTTGTCTCGAACTAAAATAGATACGATAAAGAAACACAAAGAGAGAGAGAGAGAGAGAGAGAAAGTGAGAAATAAAAAAAGAGAGAGAGAGAGAGAGAGAGACAAAGAAAAGAAAGGAGAGAAAAAGAAAGAGAAAATAAAGCTAGTGACCCGTGCAATTCTAAGCGTGAAAATCTTAAATCACCTTAGACCTTAGAAAGTTTACCTCGAACGTGCGAGAATGATGAAAAACGAGAGGAAAAGCTAAAGAGGATCGCGTGTCCATCGGAGAAGCGTGTCTTCCAACTTGATTCATCGCACGTTTGGGAAATATACTTTTAAACGCGAAACTTTCAACTTCAACGTTCATGCATGCTGAACAAAAAAAAAACACGTTATCTTGTCTGTGATATTACGACGAGTAGCATGCACTCTCTTGTCTACTTTATTAAAAATTAAAGAGAAAAGAAAAAAAAAAAAGAGAAAAGAAGAAGGACAAGAACTACAACAAACGACAAAAAAAAAAAAAGAAAACAAGCACTGAGTGAATGTAATTAATTATAATCTTTGAGTAACCAGGAAGTCGTGCGTTCCTTATGTTTCGAAGGTTAAAGCGCTTTTACAGCCTAATCTGAATATTACATCGCGGTGCATTGCCAAGATTGAGGCTATTTACATAGCGCATTTTGGAATAGAGCCAGTAAGAAAATATTTATGATTTCTGGCATGCACCGATCCGTTCCGATTTTGAGGTCTTGAGGCAATTAAAAATAATGTCTTTCAATTCGATAAAATCCAAGTTGGTTATGTGGGTCAGATATTGATTCAACTTTTGTTTCAATTTTCTAATCTAAACTCAAATTTTAGTCTAAATTTGAAATTTTTTCTGACACACACGATTCTTTCTTCTTCTGCTGACATGAAATTTATTATTTATTTAATTAACTAAAATTAAAAAATTTTTTTTTTCTCTCTTTTCTCTCTCTCTCTCTCTCTCTCTCTTTTTCAATTTTAGCTTTCGTGAAAATAGAACAGTTATACAGTAATTTGAATTTCTTCGCATTAATACAGTAGTATTCAATTTAATACAATTTTACAATTTGATCTAATGTCTTACTAGAACTAATAATTCTTCCTTGATTTTATATGAACCGATCGAACAATGTCCAACCTTAAGTGAACTATAATGACATAGTAGAAAAATTCGTAATAAAAGACTATAGTTGTGTCCCATTTTATGGTTATTTCCGAAAGATGTAAGATTCGTTAACGTGATCAAACGTAAGCATGAAGGAAACTCAATGCAATTTTACCGGTGGTGGTGGTTTAATCGCCGCCATTAGAGAACGATTAGCTTGGCAATCGTCTTGAAGGGTAGACTCGGAATCAGTTTTAAGGTGTTGTCGGTTAGAATGAAGAGAAAAGGGAGAACTTAGAGAAGGTTGGTTAATTTCGTGAGACAAACTGCAACGACTCACGTGCTAGTTGGTGAATAAAAGGAACGATTTAACATTTGAGTACTTTTGATATACCACACTGTCGATAAGTTTTCGTCTGTTAAATCGAAAATTAAGAAGATATCGAAGAAAAATAATATATTATATTAAATACTTTAATAAAATGTTGAATCATGTCTATAAGAATTTTATAATTTTAATGAATTATATTAAGATTATTTAGAATATGATTATAGTTTTTACCTAAGTTACAAGAATAATTTGATGGGAATAAATTATATTCTTTGTTGTTAAATAAATTGATTAAATTAAGATTGTTTAGAAAATTATTACAATCTTTACATAAGTGTAAAGAATAATTTAAAGGATAAAGAAAGCTTTGATATTACTTGTCGATTTTTGAAAAGAAAAGAAACGAAGGTTTCTAAGGTTCAATTTCCTTCACGATACAAGATATTAAAATGAGTTCACATGTAAATGGAATGTTTACTTTACTATTGCAAAACAGTATTTCATTCATAGCTCATCCATAAAATTCTACGGGATATGATACTTCGAAAGATTTATTTATTTCCAATGGAACATATTTCTTATAGTTTTTATTGATATCTCTTTTTGTTGTAATCTCTGCTTTTTCATGAGAGAGAGAGAGAGAGAGAGAGAGAGAAAAAAATAAATAAATTAGAAGATCATTCAATTTTCGATTTTTACAATTTCATTCTTACGAAAGATATTTATACCAATAATAATTATATAATTAATATGTAAATGTAATAAATTTATGATTACTTTACTTTATATGTATCGTTTTACGTTTTCCACGCCTCTGACTCGAAGCAAACGTCATTAATGCGAAAAGAGGTCGTATATATGTACGTATGTATATATTTATGTAAGTATATATATATATATATATATATATATGTGTTCGGCCCTTAGGCTAAGGAAGTCAAGTCATAAGCGGAGAAAGAAGAATAACAATTTTACGAGGCCGATAATCGTAGTTTATTGCGTTTATCGCGCATCTGATTTTTAATGAGACTTACCTCGGTCACGAGACACGTATGTAAGTAAGCACTTACGTCCGTACATTTCTAAAACACAAGGCTTGCTTAGAAATCGAATATATATATATATATATATATATATATATATATATACATATATACACACATGTTCTTTGCATCCATGAGTTTTGCAAGCGAAGAGTTCCCTTACATACCGCTCTCGGAAGTTTTAACGTTCTGTATAACGCTTTGATCTATATTCTCGTTACGTTTTATGCCCTAAACTTGTAAGTAGGCGACTAAAATCTAACGGTGAAGCGCTCACCGAGTTTATCCATTTTACCATTATCGAATTATAACAAATAGAGCGAAAACATTATAACATTGAATATTAACGTGACTTAAATTCAATTTATTTTTTTCACCTGGAAATATTCTCTCTCTCTCTCTCTCTCTCTCTCACTCTTTTTTTTTTTTATTCTCGGCTTAAGCTTTTATCTCTCTTTTCGACATTGAAAATTTGTAACGAATCAAACTAAGACACACGATGTATCCTCGAGAGACGATAATATTTCAGTATAAACTAATGCGATCCGTCGATTCTCGTTTTCCATTGGGATATCATTTCGATGTGTATTTCACGGAATAGTGCAAGCAGCCTTTACCCTGGAGATATCAATTTCTTTTCATGTTTCTCTATCTACCCACAAACGCTCATTCTATTCTCTTTCTCTCTCTCTCTCTCTCTCTCTCTCTCTCTCTCTCGCTTTTTCTATTTTTCTGTTCTTCTTTCAAAAAATTTCTACGTGAATTTACAATTTCTCCTGGATACCAATACGAACGGAAAAACGAACGAGAACGTTGGTATTGTTATCTATTTAAATTTCTGACTTCTGAAGAAGCATTATGGAAAAGAAAGAAAAAGATAGATAGATAGATAGATACAGACGGCACAAGTTGGTCAAACTTTACCATTAGATTTCGTTTCTACTTAGTAGTCGGGTATACGAAGTAAACTGCTCTTTCATAAATTAATTTCCATTTGCAACGGTCCGAGAACTTATGGTGAACTGGATAACGAACCGTGATTATCTCCGATGGTAAGCATTTTCCAAGTTTTCTCTGACCAATCCCACCCAAGGACATTATTATTAAAATGATATTCACCGCCAATCAGTCGCTTTCGCATTAACGTTATAAGTTTCTCAATTCATAAAATTCTAGTTTTATTCGTACCGATGAAATTCTTTACAACTTTTTAATTATTTGTTGAAACAATTCCTCTTATCTTTATTTATTTCCTTTTTCTCTTTTCCCCTATCCTCAAACACCTTTTTCACTTTTTCTTAAAATATTTAAAATCTATTTTAACTTTTATTCATTTGATTTGATAATAATAAAAACACCGACGAAATTATATATAGTGACGATTATATATCGCGAGAATATTAAATTTAGAGATGGACGGTTGAAATTTGCGAAGAGACTCGAATTAGGAAGTTCACGTTTAAACAAATTCTCGCCGGTGGAAAATTAGCGAACTGGACGCCTACGAGGGAGAGATAGAGAGAGAGAGAGAGAGAGAGAGTGAGAGAGAGTGAGAGAGAGTGAGTGAGTGAATTAGACTGTAGCAATTTCGACTGAAAGCCACGGTGTATGAGAGGGGCTAGTCTTTCCAAGAGAAATTTCGCTTCTCTCGATGTAACTATATATTATATATATATATATATATACATATATATATATATATATATATATATATATATATATACGTATAGATATGTAAAGTAGTGGATATTCTACGTAGGTAAAGTGTAATATCTGGTCGAATCTCTAAGTCACGAAAGCAATTTCGTAGTCACCCGATAGATGGTTCGGGGAATAGAATGCTTCGAATTCGACAATATCGGGAATATGTACGTACGTACGAACGAAGCTTTAGATTTGGGATCGTGGATATCGGTACTGATTCGATAAGTGACGTTGTCCGTTCTTTCGGACAACTGCAAACCATTCGGGATGAATATACGGAAAATTGAATCGACGGGGAAAAGATTTGTTTGTACTACGAGAACGTACATATGTACACACAGATAGACACACACACACACACATTCACACTTATATATATATATATATATGTGTGTGTGTGTGTACTTTCGACGATGGCTTAAATTTTACTTTGAAAAATGTATCACGAGTTTATGAACGAAATATTTTCTTCGTATCGGGAAATCTATTTTAAATCTTTATATTCCATGTTAAATGAATAAAGATGATGATCGAAGTATTGTCCCTATCTATGATATTAAAATGATGCAAGCTCGGATCGATGATTATTAGCGTGAAAACGTGTTGCGTGTTAAATTTCTTTTTCTTTTTTTTTCTTTTCTTTTTCTTTCCTTTTTTCTTTTTTCTTTTCTTTTTTTTTTTTTTTTCTTTCTTTCTTTCTACCTTAACTTCCACCTTTATTTCCTTTTCATTTACGACATAAGATCTACGGATAATTTGCTTGTACTCGTTAAGAAATATCTAAGCTTTTCTTTTACATGCTTCTGCCTCGTTTCGGATATGCAAAGACATCCATTTTTTTCTTTTTTTTTTCTCTCTTCTTTTTCTTTCTTTTCCGAATAAAAAGTATTTTAGTATTAGGTATTCGTCATCTCATTTCTCCCAAGGGTACCATAACGTAAGGCTTATGAAAAATTAGCATGTGACCGTTTAACTTCTTGGACATTTCTTCGTTTTATGCTGGAAGTTCCGTGCAAGAAAGAAAACCTTAGGGGATTATATGGTTGCAATAAATTTTCATTGCGACGATATTATTATTTCAAAATAACGAATGAAAATAAAACTATAGTCAAGTTGATTATCGAAGCATCTAAAATATTGTATATTTCGATATGAATCTTTAATGAATATAAATGTTCAAACACATTGTAATTAAACGTTCAATGAGAACGGTTAAGCAAATTTAAAAAGAAGAACGAGAAGAAGGAAAGAGTACGATATTAAATGAAGGGATGCGTTACGTCACGAAAGCGTCGGAAACATTTTTACACCATTTTCGTAATTATCGCCTTGATTTCAGTAGAAGAGCGATTAGTCTACATTAAGGCCTTATATTACGACCACAGCTCATGCAACGTCTGGGACGGCGTAATTAAAGGGACGTCCGTTTAATCATCTCCCTTCCTCCATTTCCCATGAATCACCATAGATTCGAGATGGATTTACGCTTGGTACATTTTTCTTAGGTCGTATATACTTGAATAGCCGTGAATAGCACATTAAGAATTATATTAAATCATTATTCATTAGAATTTTATACATTTGAAAATTAGAATGTCAAAATATTTGTGAGATAAGTTAATGAATAATTGTTTTTTTTTTCTTTTTTTTTTTTTTTTCCTTTACGAAGTCGTCACCGTCGTCCACGTAAAAGCAAAACAAAGAAAGAAAAGAATAAAGAGGGAAAGGAACAAAACAAAACAAAAAAAAAAAGTAAAAACAAAAAAAAAAGAGAAAAACAGGAATGAATTTTTTTATGGACGTGAACACATTTGTCACAACATTTTCATTGATAAAAATCACGAAGAGCCAAGTTGCGAACGCATCTTGGACAGCTTTGTGCGTTAGAGATATAATGCAGTACTTCCGGCAACTTCGGCCAGCGATGTGTCTTGTAAATTCTGAAATTAATGTTATCACGCTGGCGCGCATACATCATCGAGATCGCCCCGTCTAAAGCCACCCTTAAATCTTCCTTATCACAATGACGGCCCGCGGAGTCGTACAAACTTTACGACACTGCTTTTCTACCTCGACGACAATTTCCTAACCGAGTATATGCTACGTACGGTAACCTGATAAACTTTAATTTTAAATGTAATATGCTTTGGTCAAATTGTGAAAAATTTGATGGATATCAAACGTCACAGCTCAATAAAAGAGATTGAGACCGATTATACAATATTATGATGATATTGATTTCTTCGACAAGGTGTCAATCGTGTGGTTCATAAAAAAAGTTCGCAAATAAATCTCTCTCAATAGTGGTCGTGTTATGACAAGCATCATGAAGAATATCGTGTGTGAATATATCATGTTGTTTTCTTTCTTTCTTTCTCTTTTTTTCTTTTTTTTTTTTTTTTTCTTTCTTTGTTTCCTTTTTTTCCCTTCGTTTCGTAAAACAAAAATTTCAACAATACGTATGTCATACATTTAAATGATTGATCTATATCTTTCCGATAGAACATTACTCGAGCGTTATAATAATTTCGAACTGTAATAATAAATAAATCTGATGTATCGAATATTGTAATTTTTCTACTACAAGTGAAAGCTAACGTTATATATGACACATGATCCGTTAAAGTTTGGATACGGTTGACTTGGCGGTATTGGTAATGTTACTATACTCGAAAGCTTCTGTCAGAATTGGCCAGGTTCTAGGTAGAACGTAGAATGCGTCAAGGGTGTTACGTCGATGTGGTGGTGATGGCGGTGGTGCTAGTAGGGTGAGTAGGAATACGGTTGGTGGTTCCACGTTACCAGGGTAGAAATGAATAATGCAACGCATCACGTCAACTGAACCGCTGCACGCTGCTGCAAATCTCATCCTCCGGTGGATACCTAGCAGGGCCCCGATGGACCAACCGCCTCAACCTCTCTATCTCTCAACCATCTCCGCAACGTTTCTCTAACCTTGCTTGCTACGTCTACCACGGATCACGCCCACACACGATCGGTTCTCGCGGGTTTGATCATAAGCCTACCTACGATCGCACCTACTCGTTTGCTCGTTCGAGCGCATCCTATCGATTCTTTCTATCTTTTTCGTTTTTTTTTTCTTTTTTTTTTCCTCTTTCTCTCTCTCTCTCTCTTTTTTTTTTTTTTTTTTTTTTTAATGGAGATATACATGAATGCGAGACAATCAAGAGAAGATTAATCGACGAGTACGAACGATCGAATTTGAACGATCAAAAGATATCGTAGATAATATTTTTACTGTTCAATTATCACTGAAAATTTTTAAACGAGATGGCATTGAAATAGAGATAGATCGATTGGAATAGTAAATTTATAAATATACATATAATACTTTTAGAATGATTTATACGATGATATTGTCTTTTTATGTGAAAGTATATCTATATAAGAAATCAAAAATTTATCGAGATACGCTATTCCGGGATTTGTGAAAGTGTGAAAATCAAATTATCTATGTATGATGTACACATATATAGAGAGAATAACTGTATACGATTTTTAAATTTATATGTATACGATTATTCTATATCTCTGTTTCTTTATTTGGAAGATATTTTATGGGTTTGTATGTATTTATAACGTTTATGAATGAGCAAGAAAAAAGAAACGTCAGGATGGACCACTGGTTGATAAATGAAATTCAGACGAATCTGGAAAAAGTAGCGAGTATCTCATTCTGTCTTTCTCTCTCTCTCTCTCTCTCTCTCTCTATATATATATATATATATATATATATATATATATATATATATATATATACCGCTATCTAGAAAGATATAATTTCTTAGCGAGTAGTAAAGGGGGCTTCTTATTTCAAGTGAAAGTACTTCGAGAAATTCGGGATCTTACCAACCTTTTCCATTATCAAATTAGTTTCTTATGAAAAAAAGTAGAATAGCTTCTTCGTTTCTCGAAGTGGCATACGATATACCTATATATTTTCTTAACCAAAAGCCTGATTCGCTTTTCTTTTTCGTCCGAACTTTTTCGTTTTTTTCAATCGACTCTCGAAAACGTTTCAAACGATTATATCTCCCTTTTATTTTATGTCGGCACGCTTTCAACGAATAGAAGAATTCGAAGGTCGAAGGTCGTCGTTAGTTCTTCAGAGAGAGAGAGAGAGAGAGAGAGAGAGAGAGAGAGAGAGAGAGAGAGAGAGAGAGAGAGAAAGAGAGATAGAGAGAGATAGAGAGGAAAAGAAGAGGGAGTGGAAAGTTTAGTAAATTATATTAGTTGTAGACTGTAACAACAAAGTATGCCGCTACTTCTTACGAATAATATTGGCGAAAGTATAATAAGCGAACTTTCCAACACGTGTCTGTTAGACAAAGAGGGATTCAAGTTTTGTCGTGTAGTCAAGAAAAAAAGGGAAAATGAAGATCCTTTAAAAAGAATAAGAATTAGAGGAAAGGAATATATATATATATATAATTACGTCGACTTTTCTGACTTACCTTATCGAAATAAAGAGTCAAATGACCATCACCTTAAATGCTAGAACGACGTTAGCTTGTATAAGGTGGTCGAAAGGGGACGATATTCGTAGTAGGGTTGGAACGTGGTTGGAAGGTTGGAAAGGGTAGACGATCGTGAGGCCAAGCAACGTTCGGAGTTAATTTTGCGGACGAAAGACAAAAGTTCTGACGGCAGTGAACTTTTAAAGCATTCTACGTGAAGGGAGTGGATACGGTCGACGTCGACGTTAGTAGGTAGGTATTCCTTTGCTTCTCTCTCTATCTCTCTTTCTCTCTCTCTCTATTTCTCTCTCTATCTCTCTCTCTCTCTCTCTCTCTTCCTCTCACTCTTTCGGACTATCACAGTGGTGGAGTGGATTGGCCCGAGGGTAGTTCGGAACTTGTAAAGGAAAAATTGTACCAAGGGCCACCGCGGGAATAAGGAAATTTCCATATAATAATTAGATCCTCAAATTACTCTAATAAAAGAGTATGATTAACTTGGATATCCGGACTGTGACTCTCTCACTCTCTCTCTCTCTCTTTCTCTCTCTTTCTCTTTCTCTTTTTTTTCTTTCTATCGCTTCTCATTTTAGATTTTCATCATACCATCTACAATTCTTTTTTTATATCTCCTTCAGCGGCGTCGAATCGTCTGAAATTCTCGAATATCTTTATTGGAAGAAGAAATAGAAGAAAAAGATAGGGGAGAGACGGGGATTTTTGTCTCCTTCTTAACCATATATTTTTATATTCTACTTGCTCGCTTAACTTCTCTCTCTCTCTCTCTCTCTCTCTCTTTCTTTCTCCTTCTCCCTATTTCATACCGTTCTTCTATTTATTCTTCTCTCCCTCTTTCTCTTGAATTTCCATGTCCTCCCTTTCCCAATGAATCCCACTTCATCCAGTATAGCGCATCCTTTCGAGAACGAGAAGCCTTCAGTTAGCCCGTTTATTATGCATGCCCGTGTGATTATGAGAGATACGAAGCCCGTTAAATGGTAGAAATGTATATGCCATTTTTCTTTATTTCTATCATCATCTTTCAAAACAGATTGACGAGTTTTTAATAGAGACCTTATTTACATTTAAATTTCTTTTTCTAAAGAGAAAAAAGAAAAGAAAAAGAAAAACTATTCAACAATTTTATCATTATTTCTGCCATTTGTTAATTAAATATTTTACGATATGATAAAGAAAAAAATTATTATAGCGAACAAATGGACATTAGTACGTGATCATTATCGTAGTCCATTAAGGACTTATGATATTTTTAAAACTCACTTTTCTTCTATTTAAATATTTTTTTTTTTCTTTTTTACGAAACAACCGTAAAATTTATTATCATTATTATTGCGTTTATTATTTTTGTAGTCAGTACCAATAAAATATCCCATAGTAGAACAAAATCATTCACGATGAACCAACAACATCCGATTATGTTCGCTATCTCGGTTCCACTCTTCGCTCGTTCGGTGAGAACAATCGCGCCGTACTTTACCGCGATTAACCGCGGCAATAACTATGCTTGCGGTTAAATGGTAAAAGCGTACAGGCGCGTAACGTGCATTACGTCGTACGTCGACGATAATTCCGGAATATTGCAAATATGACGCACGTTCCCCTCCTCTCTCTCTCCCGCTGTTTTTCTCTTTCTCTCTATCTATCTCTCTCTCTCTCTCTCTCTCTCTCTCTCTCTTTCTCTCTCTTTCACTCTCTTTCTATCTCTCTGTTTGTCTCTTTTTCTCTCTCTTTCATATTTCATGAATAATTTCAACCGCTGTGCATTTTTTCCCTCCGAACGCGATTTCTACCATTTCCATACGATATTGCATACTTTTTACATGCACGTAACGAGCTTGTAATAGAGAAATTTATGAAACCTTTGATACGAAGATAATATTCACGAACGGTTTGACTAATTAATCGTCAAACGTTTGTTCCTTTCGCAATCATTTCGTTTCTCTTTCATTTCTCTTTTTATTAATCCCTATCTCTGCCTCGTATAACTTAAACCGGCTAAATTTTTAGGATAACAAAAAAGAAAAGAAGGATATATTCAGGGAACGCTAATTGGTCGGTATTCTTGTGCAACAGTCCGGATTATGCTAGTTAGGTATTCGCCTTGCTGCTAAAGTTAAACTGTAGCTCGTAACTCGAAGAGGAAGAAGAAGAAGAAGAAGAAGAAGAAGAAGAAGAAGGAGAGAATGTAGAAAGAGGAGAAAAGGTTTAGAGAGGTATAGGAAAAGGGACTGCAGGGAGATGGAGGGGTAAGAAAGGAAGAGAAGAGATAGGGGTGTGTTAAAATTCCGTGCATCTCCATCGACTTAGTGTGAGGAAGAAGGGGGCCTTCAAGCCAGTGAAAAAGAAGAGGAGAACTCTGAGAAAGACAGTAAAAGAGTGAGTAAGAAAGAGATAGAGATACAGATAAATAGAGAGAGAGAGAGAGAGAGAGAGAGAGAGAGAGAAAAGAGATCTAGAATAATAAATGTTACTGACTCGTCTTCGGCCGCTCAGTTGAATAATGTAGTTGGACGACAACGTTCAATTCCATTCTTTCGCGTCGTGCATCTTTCCTCGGCGTCTTCTTAAATATATAATATAACTACTGATATAAAGATAGATACGTTCCGATTCCTCTCTCTCTCTCCCTCTCTCTCTTTCTCTGTTTCGTCGATGAAAAGTCGAGGTCCGATAACATAGGTTCATGCGAAGAAAAAGAAAGAGAATGAGAACAAGAATAAGAAAAGGAAATAGAAGAAGGGAAAAGATGAAAAAAAAAAAAAAAAGAAAAAAAATAAGGTGGAAGAAAACGTAGGTGAATAGTTCCTTTACAAGTGGAGCGAATTTAAGGATCAACCGGATCGTAGAAAGGAGTGTATGTAAACTGCATACATTCGAAGGACTGGGAGGATCAGGAAGACTGGAATCTAATGCTTGTAAGGAAGGTCTATCATAAATAAAAAAGAAAGTAAGATAAGATAAGGAGAGAAGAAAAGAGATAGAGATAACTTTTCGATGTTTTTGATTTCAAAAATACGTATAAATAATAACTTAGAAATTTACGATGGAGAATTACAATTAGATGAATAACATCGTACGATCTAAATTTTCTATTTTCATTTATGTTACATCAAACAATCGGTCAATTATATCAAAAGATTATTCGATGGGATAACCCGAAAATCGTTTCCTTCCGGCTCGCTACGCTTCGAGAGCCCTTTTGTCCGATCGTAGAGAATTCGACTAGATTGTAATTTCTCTTTTCACGTAGTAAATGAATGCAGACGTTTGTATGTGTGTACGTGCTCACACTTGTGCCTGTGTATTTGCGTGTGAAAGAGAGAGAGAGAGAGAGATAGAGAGAGAGAGAGGGAGATAGGTTCTAATCCTTCGAAAGTGGCTTGATCGTGTTTATGCTCCTTTCTATTCGCGTTTTCTGTTCAATGAACTAATAATCAATTACACGTACGAACGAACACGCGTTATAGGCGAATGTGTTGAGAGTCGATTTATAATATCATGCGGATATGCGTGCATCTAGCCACCTGTTGTGTTAGGTGTAGATTCGATGGATAATCTAATCATAGATAATGATTTATTATTTCCTTCGAAAAATAAAAAAAAGAAAAAAAACAGAAGAAAAAGAAGAAGATGAAGAAGAAGACAAAATTTGTACATTGATTAAGACGAGCCTCTTCGTGCCTTAACTCGTTGATCTCTATTCTTCCTTTCTGTATCAAGATTCGATTGGAAAGAAGGATAGAAAATGTTTATGGAATACCAAGGATGGCGTCGACGGCATCAGTGATGTGATGCGGTGGTAGTACTAGCTGAACCCAGTGCATTCTCCGTCGATCGAATTTAAACTCAAGGGAAGATCGCCCCGAGCTTGGATCATTTCGGGAATGAAAGTCATTCTCCGATAAGACCAGCGTTCCGTTTAAGCCCTCGAGCATCGATCTGAAGTTTAAGCGACGTTCTCTCTCTCTCTCTCTCTCTCTCTCTCTCTCTCTCTGAACGGAGAAACCAGAAGTTCGCGCTACTCTTAGCTTTACTCATACTTCGTTCCAACGTAGTAGTATAGAAAAGAGAGAGAGAGAGAGAGAGAGAGAGAGAGAGAGAGAGAGAGAGAGAGAGAGAGAGAGATACTGATAGAATATGCGTGAGTATGTGAACGTGTATGTAATTCACATACATGTGTGTACTACTTTTAGCTTACCCTATTGCAAAACGATCGCATGTGAATATCTGTACTGTTCTCGTTGTTTGGCAATTTTCCAGTAACACCTCGTTTTCCTTTTCTCTCTTAGAATCTTCCACCTGCTTTATCCTCCTCCATTCCATCAAAAATTCGCGCCAACTTTGAGCTTCCTCCAGATTGCGTTCAGACATCTCAAAAATGTCCGCAATACTTTGACGGAGCGGATAATCGAGCTGACGGCAGTATTAGTTTCTCGTTTTGCTGACTCCTCGTACTTACTTGTTCTCTCTCTCTCTCTCTCTCTCTCTTTTCTTTCTCTTTTGCTTCCTTTTCTATCTTTCTGGGTATGGTATTAGCAAAGCCGGCCGAGTGTTCTCGTGTTCCACTTTTCTACTCTTCGAAACGTATGCGTTACTTCTCTTTCTATTCTCCCTCCTTCTTCTCCTCCTCATCCTCCTCGTCCTCCTCGTCCTCCTCCTTCTCCTCTTCTTCTTCTTCTTCCTCCATTTTTCGATCCTTCCACTATATGCGAATCTCTCGTTCTTGCTGAATGCTCTTAACGTTTTCTATATATTTCGCAGGATATGACTACGTGCTCCACTTGCAAAAGCTTTGATTTACGTGATAAGTTAATTCCGAATGATTAAAATCGAAGATAGGCTATTTCCATTTATGATCGTTCGACGAAATATATAATCTTATTTACAGGGAAAAGTATTGATTTTTTAACATTGCATTGTACTAGATCCAAGAAAAGTTAGTCAATTTCGAAGATCGTTAAAACTATCGATCGAATTAAATTCAGATACATGTGTGTGTGTGTGTGTGTGTGTGTCTAAATGTTATCCGTATATAAATATTCCTAAATTTATAATCGTATATAGATATTCTTAAATTTATAATCGTATATAGACATTTCTATAATCAACATTTTCCTTTAAAAGACATATTTATAATCGTTATAGACATTCCTAAATTTATATATATATATATATATATATATATATATATATAGATGAATGTAAATTTTTAATATGATGAAATTCACTAACTGATGCATTGTTAATATATTAGACAAAACGATGCCGATTTTCTTCGTCTTAGAATTTTCGTTGAATTGTTCTATCAAATCTTATTTAGAAGTTTTCGAAGTTGTCTAGGAACAGCTTTAGTTGATTCGTATCTTAATTAAAGCTGCTACCAAGTCATTTTCATTTATACGGATCGTTATCGTATTCAACGAACCCGATCTAAAAATCCTATTTTGCGCCGAGAGAACTATTAAGTGAGAGAGATCCATGCCGCGAAAGTCGTCCGTGCAAGCTCTATTTCGTTATTTAAATCCACTCGTTTAATAGCCCAGCCGTAATGCGCTGAATTAATCATAAGGATTCTTTTCTCGCGCTTAGGAACGTCTTTTTCCTTGAGAAAACGAAATAACGATCAAACTTTCGCAAAAGCTCACGCTCGGTGAACTTTCAATTGGCCGGTCTATTTTTAAAAGCTTTTCATATCTTTTTTTGGAATATATTTTCGCCGTTGATCATTCCAGGATTTTAATCAAGAAAGCCCACTAGGATTTATCATACTGTATATATACTGTATATATATTGTGTGTATATATATATATATATAATCTTCTGTTTTATTGTTTTAGGTAAGCCAATGAAAAGAGAGAATAACTAAGCCGCTACAGCATCCATTTATAAATATAGTTATCAAGGTATGTATAAACTATTTAAAACAAGAATTCCAAATGAAATCTAGTGACCCGTATAGACACAAGATTTCTCTCATTTAATAATAATTTCATCTTATCTTGATGCTTCCGTTCTTGTTGTACATCGGATGTCAGGAACATAGAGACGACAATCGGTACTCGACCAACATGGACAATAATTCCCCGTTGGAAACTTAAGTGTCAGAATTAACCGCGTTAAATTGGTACGTGCACCGAATGTACCATTAGATTTCTAACCCCTTTGCTGGACGATATCTCGGATTTGTACGTAATATGTAGATAATCGTCTGGCAAGTGTACCCCGATTTTACACAGTGGCGTTAATTACCTCGTATAACATCCCGTACGAATTAACAGGCCAAGGTTTCACCACATTTCTAGCGCTACAAATTTCAAAGTAACCAAGGACGAGTTTCCATTTAGCTTTATCCACGAATTTACTCGACACTTGGAATCCTTCCCTTTTCTAGTCTTCTAAGTTCGCACTTTCTAATTGCAAGCTCTTCGAATGCTTTAAGATCCCACCCACGTAGTTACCTAATATAACGATGATTTACGTTCTGCACTCTGGAGGACCTTTCGGGACAGCCTTTATACCCGAAAAGCCTCTCTTTGTTGTCATCCCATAGACTATAGTATGTGGATATCATGGGCTTCCACGTCCATTATTCTGTCGATCCGCGCGCGTGTGTATGGTGTGTGTGTGTGTGTAAGCGCGATCCGAAGAAGGAACACGAATGTTCTATCTAATATGAGATAAGTGAAAATGCAATAACAAGATGATTCGTTTTAATAAAAACATAATGAGAATGTTTCATTTGTATGGGAAGACATCTTAATTAATTATATAATATTTATTAAGAGTAGATTTTTTTTTTCCTTTTCTTTTTCTTTTTCTTTTATTTTCAATTACTTCATATTTTATTCTCTCTTTCATTTCTTATTTTTCTTTCTTATACAATAAGTAAAGTCATCCTCTCGATCTTGCTTACCAGCAAACGAGAAATGTGAAGTTTGAAAGAAGGAAAAAAAAAAAAGGAAAAAAAGGAGAAGGGGGAAAAAAGAGAAGGAAAGATTATAAGAGAGATTACGCGAGCCAGTTCTCGGAGCTAGAAAACGCAGCCTTTTTTCGGCTTGGCGCCTTGTCCAATTTGGCTAACTAAATTCACCGGCTGCCTCAATAGCCGAATTGGACGAGGCGCCAGACTCGAAAGCTTGGAGGTTACAGAATCTTTTACTCTTGCTGAATGCTTTCCTCTATTTTTCTCTCTCTCTCTCTCTCTCTCTCCTTCTCTTTCTTTTTTATTTTTATCCTATTCTTTTTTTTATTTTTTTTCAACGATTATCTTTCTCTTTTATACCTTATGCTTGAATCGATTAAACTATTTCAATTGATCGAAACGAGAAGAACTAGTACACGATTAAATCGAGATATATTAGTTTTAATAAAGAAGAAAAGTTTATCGAAAGGGCGTAAATCATAGGCCATTTACGAGAAAGGAAGCTTTATTGGCAACGTGCCTGAAATCAATGTAGCTTACATCGAATCGATAGGCTTTAATGCGTAAGTGCCGAGTTTGATGTGTTCTTCGGGCAAATTGATGCGATCAATTACTCGCCATCAAGTTACCGTAATTAATTAGATAGGACATTATGAACTGAATCGATCGATCGATCGATCGTCGTCTATAGCTACGTTCAAAGAAATGACTTTTGATTATTATTATTTTTTCCTTCTCTCTCTCTCTCTCTCTTTTTTTTTGTTTTGTTTTTTTATCTACTATTTCGACATATGACTCTCGTCTACAAGCCCGATATTTCAATTACTTATCGTGATTTTTATCGATCCTACGAGTTATAACGATTTCAAAAGAGCATTCCAATTCGAAGTATTGCCTATTCGTTAAAGCTATGATATGCTGTATATAGTATATACTTATACATACATACATACATACATACATACATACATACATACATATATACAAACATACATATATATATATATATATATATATATATATATATATATGTATGAATGTAGATAAGTTGTACATGTTTGAGAACGTTTCACATACACGACGTTATAAAGCTTGCACTCGTATACTATGTCAACATATTTTCGACTATTCCACGGCTTTCACATCCGGTCGATCTCCGAGCTGGCACGTTTCCTTCACATAATTCCATTATTTTTGTTTAAATCTTGACTTTCCTTCTCTATCACATTTTGCTTTACAGAAAATCGTGTAATAATCATTAGAGAAATGTAAATATGAATATAACTGTAAGATATCCCGTAACTTCGAGGAATCTCTTCTACGATGGATTTTATATATGAAAATCGTAAAAAAAGAAAGCTCGTATAAACTTATAATCTATTTGATTTTTTCTTTTTTTTTTTTTTTCTTACGTGTCATAACGAGTTTCACCTTGGAATAATTCTTCTAAAACGAGAGGTGAAAATAATTAAATTAATTTATTTACAAATAACGAAAGACATTAAATTAATGAATTATTATTTCTGAGATTATTTGGAATCTATCATGTACATTATGATTGTCGAAAAATATTTCACGAGAGAATCGTATAAGAAAATTTAGAAAATCCCTAGAATATCTAGAGAAATGAAGAGAGTCAATGAAGATAAGCAGAGTCGTGTGAAGATAAGCAGATACAAAGCAGATACAAAGAAGAAAGTCTTTATAAATTGAAAGTAAAGTTAAATAAGGTGTATATATGTTTACATAAACTTTCTCTTTTATTGTTTGCATATACAAAATCCATTGTCAAATTACGAAATAAATATAAATAAATCCTTACATACATATACAGGGTGTCCCATTTGAAATTACACATGCAATTATTATCCAAATTATACATGATCTAAAGGACGCTTTGTTTTGAAGATAAACAAACGTGTATATATACGTAAAAAAAAAAAAAAAAAAAGAAGAAGAAGAACATGGGCGACCTTGAAAAATGTAAGTAAAAAATAATATTTGTGAGAAAAAATTTCTTTCGAAATCTCTTAAATTACATAGGAAATATATATATATATATACATATACATATTTTTTTTTTCTTTTCACAAATAGACGAAATATTTAGTTGGATTGCATTAAGCGGGATATCCTGTATATATGAAAAATTTTAATTCAAATTGAAATAGAGATATCAATTTAGGTGCATCGATATAAATCGACGTTCTATTTCAATACGGTCATTAACGTAGAAGTGTGCATCCATGATTCGCGCCAATCAAACTAGAAGTACTCTTGATTAACTAGCGTGGCTGCGCAAACCAACGCGTTTCACTATTGGCCCGTTTGCCGACCCGCTCATTTTCCTTCAGCTACACGTGCTTCGACACGTCCGATGATTCACACTTGATCTAACGTAATATCATATTCGCATTATTCCTATTAAAGGCACGTACATATTTATCGGAATACATTTTTATATTTCAATTTCAATTGAATTTATTTTATAACGAAAGAATAGAAAAAGTAAATAAATAAATTTGAATTCGAAAGCGTCGATCTTGGACGATGTATAATAGCTTTAGAATTTTTTTACATTTCAAAATTAAAAGTAGAAAAATACGTGAAGAAAAATTAATATTATTTCAAATGAAAAAAGATAAACATTGTTTATATTAAAATAATGATAACCACGATGGGAGAAGTGATCTTTTTGAAATTTTTCCATTCAAATTTTCATTAGTTAACGAAGTCACGGACAATAAATTATGAATATTAAAATCGGTTAGATGGAAGAAGAAGAAAGAGATAGAAAGTAAGGAAAATCCGTAAGTTCCTAGAGATGATAAGATTATATCCGAAAAGTAAAAGGAAAGGATCTTGGAATGGATTGAGGGTACAGATAAATTAAAACCTCCTCTTTCAACGTTCTCTCACACTCGCCCACTCGCGAAGGAAGAAAATGCATAGGTAGGCGTCCTGTAATTTAAATGCAAATCAGTTTTTAGTCAATCGCCATGGAACGCTCGTTTAACAAGCGTCGCTGAAATTCTACCCTCTTGTCATAGTAGTCAGTAGTCGTAGTGAGAATAAGGCAAAAGGAAAAAACAGAAGCTGGAAGAAAGTAGAAGAAAACGAGGATGAAGATGAAGATGAAAATGAATAAGATGAAGAAGAGGAATAAAAAGAAGAAAAAGAAGAAGAGGAAGAAGTTCTTCTTCGTTATTTTAAATTCGCGACTCTATTGAAATCTCATAGGTAACGCTATAGAAAGAGAAAATCGTCGATGCGTTTCATTGCTATCTCGAAATCTTCATCAAATCTTCTTGTAAACGTCCTCGGAGACGCGAATAGGTATCTCTCCTCTTCTTGTAACATCTCCTCATCGATACTCAAACCTATCCTATCGGCTAATAGAAGGCTTCACCTAATGGAATAGATACAACGTTCGAGATTTCTCGGTTCGATAAAAGCAAAACCGATACAAACACGAATCTACGGTAGAAGAGAAGGAATAGTCCAGTAGCATTTCTGTCTCATCTCTGTGTCTCGGCCAATGTCCATCGTATTTTCAGGCCCTTTGGGATTCGCCGAATGTTGAGAAACCAGACTAGATCGGAGGACCGAAAACGAACTCGAAGACACACGAAGCATCCCTCGAATCTCTTTTATCCTTCAACCATTCATTGAGTCTCCTGTGTGCATATATACATGTGTGCGTGTGTGTGTATGTATGTGTGTATGTCTCTAAAAGTCGTCTTCGTAGAATGAAAAATATATGTGTATCGAGTTGCGACATAGAGGGTTGTTACTATTTCATAGTGACCATTATCCAAGGGTTTAACGATTAAATGAAATAATACTATAATAGCATTACAATTGTGCGAAAAGGGAAACAAGAGAAAGAGAGAGAAAGTGTACCGTTTATTAGTCTTTGATTCGACACTGGTTCACGTTTTCAACCGTTTACTCATACCCTCGGGCATGACGCTCTTTCGAAGCTTAAACGATGTCATCCACTATGCTCCCTCGTTCGTATAAATACATATTCTCTCAGCGAATGTCGATGTTTCAAATTAATTACATTTAATCCGGCATGAAACAATATCATTATAAATTTATCGACATAACTAACGAACGAACGAACGAACAAATAATTTTTTCATCTTAATTCTCTTTCGCAACGGTTATTCATATCGAAAAAAAAAAAAAATATTGACGAACCTATAGCGATCTCTTTTTAAAATCGTATTGGATGATATTGGTCTCGATTGTACAAGAATTCTTTTACTGTATAAATTTAAATATCACGTAGATCGGGTCAACAAACGGTATAGTATACTGACCATGTTCGACTCACAGACGATCATTTTATGTTCTCCGACACGAGCACCAAAATCACACATAGTGGAATCGTGCGACGTGCAAATGGTTTTTTCCATTCACGCGTTAACAAGGTAACATGGTACAACGAGCTCGGTCGAACTCGTGGTAGTAGAAAAGTAGTATGAGAGAGAGAGAGAGAGAGAGAGAGAGAGAGAGAGAGAGAGAGAGAGAGAGAGAGGGTAAATGCGAGAGCAGAGTAAAATAGTCGGATCGACTGTTGCTGCCTGGAACTGAAACGAAGTAGAGTTTGTAGAGAGATTTTAATTACTGAGTCGATCAAGTTTTTCGACAGCCATCCCCAATAAAATTAACCACGATCGGTCTCATATATTTCTTCTCTATCTATCTATCTATCTATTTATCTATCTATCTGTATGTCTATTTGTTTCTCTTTCTCTCTCTCACACTCTCTCTTTGTCTCTCTCACTGTCTCTCTCTCTCTCTCTCTCTCTCTCTCAATTTTTTTATTACAATTTTCTTTCTCATTAAAAATATTAAATTTGTTGGATTTTCTCAACGACGATAGATTTATAACATGATAACGTGGAATTTTCATTTGATAATATTCCCCTCGTCATTTCATATTTATGATATCGTAAAAACTTATATATTATATTAATATATATCTTAAGTATTAAAGTATTTGATATTCTATATTACAATTTGAAAAACAATCGTCAGATTAGATAATATTTTGAAGTCGATTATGTCGTACAAAATTATTCACTTTCAACTCGTTAAAATATGCAACTGTTTCATTTGTAATTAATGTATTTATATAGAACGTACTATAAATTACAGTACGGTATGAATCTGTTGGTCAATCGTTAATATACCGATTATCTCGTGAACGATTAATAATATTAATATTTTACTAGACATAATGGTAATTCGAAATGACTATTACTATACGAATATGTTAAAGAAACTATAGGTATTTATTAAACAAATAGAAAAAATATATTGACTTTTATAACGCGGAAAGATTATTAGTAACAAAAAGATCATTTACACTTGTATGTACTTTGTAATGACATTTAAGAGCCGTACATATTTCTCTTATCGAATTTTCTTCTAACTTTAAACATTTGTGAGATATGTGTTTGAACATCCCTATGGGTATACAACACATCCTATGTGTCAGTGTGTTTATGTGTATGTATATATATTTCAATCCTGCATATCTTTTTCAAATAATATATTGACAAAAAAAAAAATATATATATGTATATATTTTTTATTTCACGATGATTTTCTATAAAAACGATCGTACAATAGATGTAGGAAATGCGTATCATTCAAGTTGGAAATATGAAATGCATTTGATCGAATTAGTGTATAAGCCGTGGTGGAAAAGCTAACATGCGATATCAAAATTTTAACGAGTTGGACCCGATATAACCATAACCAATTCTCTTGTTCCACATTTCTTGTTTCGTTTTGTTTTGTTATCTCCCCGTTGCTTTTACCTTTCATCCGATGCTTTCATTTTTAGAGATTGGTATGTCCGATTGGATCGCTCTCTTCGTTCGTTCGGTTTGCCGAGTTTCAAAAATTAATGGCCAATTAATTAGAGCCATTGTCCAACACACGATACCGATACCTATAAAATCAAAATTTATATCGTGCGTGAGTACTTTTGACTCTATCGGAAAATAAACAATCGAAAAATCGCTCCAAATTATTATAGATCGTATTTTTATCGAACGAAACAACACATTTTTTTTTTTATTTTCCTTTTTAATCCTCTTTTTTCTTTTCTTTTATCTTTTTATTTATTTATTCGTTTATTTATATTTCTTAAAACCAATTGTCATTTGGCTTTCATGATTTATAACGTTATCGATTAATCGATCGAAGAAACGTCTTCGATCAGCGAATCTTTCGACATTCCATTAAATCATCGAAACGTTATATCGTATGATTCCCCTTCTATGTACTTTTATTTCTCGCAAAATGCCCTCAAGCGACATTTCAAGATACACCTTTTCGTTCTCTTTTTTCGTGATAACGCATGTGCGGGTACCCGCCTGATGCTTTCCGCCGAGTGCACGTTTCGATAATGCTCTGAACATCGTGCGACTACACGGTTTCGTTATTTTTCTCTTTTTTCATTCGAACCTTTTCTTTCTCTATATACTCTTCTGTTACCAAAAAATAAAAATATATATATATATATATATGTGTGTGTGTGTGTGTGTGTGTGTGTGTGTGTGTGTGTGTGTGTTAGAGAAAACGAATAAATAAATGTTGTTTTGATAAAAATATGAAAAACGGACGTGTGTATATGTGTTTGTAACCACGTCCTTTTATTCTTGTTAAAAAAAGAAAAAGAAAAAAGAAAAATAATATTTTATAAACAACGTTTCATATTTATTTATGCATTCATAATAATAAATGAGTATAGGGTTTTTACTAGCAAGTTTTGTTAATGAATTGAAGTAGGTTAAATGTTCATCGACAAAAGCTACGAATGGATTTTTTTTTTTTTTTTTTTTCTTTTTTTTCATTCAAACTCAGTTGCTCGAAAACTAGATCGGTAAAGCTTCCACGAACGTGCGAAGCCAGCGAGCGTTACAACTGACTTTCATTTCCATCGAAAGGTACTCTAAAAGCCGGTCTCCTGTTACGCACGTTATTTCGATTTTACTTTGGCTAACGTTCGATTAAGTTTCAACGCCCTAACTTGAAAGCTTTAAGATAAAGCTTCGCGTGTATTGAACATTTCAGTGGAAGAGAACGACTATGAATAATCTAAAGTAAGAGAATTATAATCTATAATTGAGAGAACTTAGAGAAAATCGATTTGTATAGTCATATCGAAATCAATGACATAGGATGTAAAAGAATGGTAAGAGAATTGTAATGCAAGTCTCTATAAAGTTGATACAACGAGATCCCATTCCTTTTATTCATATAATCGTACAATTAATTACGAGGAGAAGTAGAAAGAATAATTTTAAATATTCATTTAAATGCGTGCCAGGATATAACTATATTCTATTCGTAAAAAATTTCCTTTCGTTTGTATAACAAGGGAAAATGAAAAAGAAAAAATAAAAAAAGAAAAAAGAAAAAAGAGAAAAAAGAAAAAGGAGAGAAAGAAATTTGGTAGGGGAGGGGGGGGGGGTATGAAACATTTTTGATTTCACAAGAGCGAGTTGTGCTACTCGATAAAAGTCAAACGAGTATGAGAAATAACGAAATGTTTCGAAAGGAGCCGGTTTGAGTCCTTTGTGGCACATAAAAGGATAGCTAACGGTAGAACGTCTATATACCAATTTTGCACAGAGAGCACAAACGTATAGAATGAGTGAACAGTGTAATATATAAGACCATTTGTAGTTATATACAGAAAAAAAAAAAAAAAGAAAGAACTAAATAAATAAAATAAAATAAAATAAAATTCTTTCCTCTTTTCTTTTTCATTCGACGTTAAAAGAATAAGATCTTTCTCAAAAAAGATTTACATGTTACGTTAAACACGATCGTTATATTTTTTTCAATGATGGCAGACAAAAAAAAATGGAACGTCTTTTTTCTTTCTTCTTTTTTCTTTTTTTTTCTTTTTTTTTTTCTTAAATTCACCATAACGTGGCATATTCAATGGGTCGTAAATTTTCAATTACTACGTATTTAAAGATGTTTAACACACCGTAATGTTTCGTGTTATTCCTTCTCTCTCCATTTTTTCCATAAACTTACGAGAAATTGTGCACATATGTATATTCTAACTGTGGTTATTCATTCCTTGAGAGATTGACCGATGGTATTAAAGAAGCGACGAGAAGGAAAATCGATCGATTTTGAGAAATATCAAAGCTACGTTCGATATAAAGCTTTTTCTTTTCGTCGTCATCGTCGATCAAAGGCCAACAACTCCACCCCCATAGCGAACTATCCCCGATCCCCTATACCATACCCCTTCCTCTCTTTTCCGCACCGTCCGATCGACCGCGTTAAAATGGTCTTTTGAGATGCTTTTGCTTGAGGTCAAAGCAATAGGAAGAAAAAGAAAAAGAAAAAGAAAAAGAAAAAGAGAGAGAGAGAGAGAATATCGTGTCTCTTTCGATCAGACGACGACGACGATAACGATAACGTCGTTACCGTCATCGTTGTCGTCGTCGTCATCGAAGACGAGACAGAGGCTCTCTTGATGTGACGGACGCTATGACATTTATACATACACACACACACACACACACACACACATACGTATCCCTGGTCGCATACGGCGTAGCTACACATCTACTGACATTCCATTCCAGCTGACAGCTGCTGCTCCATGATCTTTCATCGTTCAACTCCTTTGATGTGAAAATCCTTAAATTTCTCTAAAGAATCGATACTGTCATCTGATCTTTTTCCCATCGATATTTTAAAACGAATATCATATCACTGATCATTATGATACTTTTATATTTCTTTTTAACCATCGTTATATATTAAATAAAATCTTCTTCCTCCCCCAACCCGCTCCCTCCCCCTCCCCGCTCTCTCGCCCGTGAGTTATTTCTCTTATCTCAAAGGAACTTTTTCTTTCCTTATCTCAAAGGAACTTTTTTCCCAAATTATAGTAAATTCCGTTTTTAGCGCATAATACAATGTATACTTAGAGGAAATAGAGTAAACCATGTCCGATGAATTCTTTGGACACTCAAAAGAATCGAGAAATAGTAAACCGTGTTATTTCAAATGGACTAATATGTATTTAGCCCACGTAGAAATAATACGTACCAAGACAAATATTTAGTTCGTCAAGAAACTAACTGTTCAACCTATATAATCACGTTGGAAATGTTACCATCCGTACTTATTACTAAGTCATTACGTTTTCAGGATAGAAAAAACTAGATGTAATCTAAAATGAGAAAGGAATTAAAAGACACGGAAGGGTTCGCGTATCGAGTTTGAATCAGAAAATGTCTCGTACGTGATGTCGATTCGTATATGAATATTTAGATATGTGCTTGCTATACGTACTTATCTATTATCTACGTTTACGTACGATGAAAAATAAAAGGAAGAAAAATAGATAAAGAATTCAAATGAAACCGAGCATAAGAAAATATATATGAATTTTGGCAAAGGTATATCTAGTTGGATTGTATAAAACCAGGTAAACCTAAACTGCACGTAGCGTACCTTTCAAGGTATCTGGATTGTGTTCGTACGACGTTAATTTTCCTTGAACGAAAAGTATGTTAGAAAGAGGATGAGGAAGATGAGTAGGGTGGACTGTACAGGACAGAGATAACTCGACACACAGGGAGAGAGAAAGAAAGAGAGAGAGAGAGAGAGAGAGAGAGTGAGAGAGAGAGAGAAAATATGAAGCTTACGTTCTCTTCTTTAGCTGGAAATTGATGAAGTAGAGAAGAAAAAATGTCTGTGTATGTGTATACGCGCGCGCACACGTGCGTGCGCGTGTGTGTGTGTGTGTGTGTGTGTGTGTGTGTGTCTACATATATACGTTCGTTTTTTCTTCGTGGCTCACTCTTCCAGTTAGTATCTCTTCTCTCTTTCTCTTTTTATTCTTTTGACCGATGAAAACGTCGGCTCAATCTAAAGTACGAAGAAGAATTACGTCACGATGAAAATGATCTCGCTTGGAACAGGAAGGCTTTCATAAGAAGCTCGAGTGCTTTTCTTTCGAAACATAGAATTTTTCTAAAAATAAAAAGTGGAGAGAAAGAGAACGAAGAGAAGAAGTCAAAATGTCCGATTCCCTTCTGGCAAACCGAATGGAGTTAACTTAGTAGAGGAATTCATTTAGATCGGTCCTTTCTTATCTTCAAGTATATTAATGATCGTACGGTTACTTTATATAGTTACGTACTTGTACAATGCGTCTCACAAGGGAAAGATCTCATATTCATTATTTCAATTTTCTTTACTCGCGCCATTTCATTTCCACGGAAACGTAACTGCCGGCAGTACGATGTTGTAATAAAATTAAACAAGGAACGTAAAGACTCCAAATGTATGTATATAGAGGGTGATTCGAGATAATACGACGGTTTGAATACTTTCTTACTCGCTACCTTCTCTCTCTCTCTCTCTCTCTCTCTCACACACACACACAGACTCTTTTCCTTTTTTTTGGCAATAGATAGTGAGATAAGAGAATTCTGCATTTTTTTCGATCGTTTTATTTATCTAACAATTCGAATAAGGATCTATATTATGAACGATTATTTATGATAATATGATCTAATTAATACGATGAAAATTCGAAAGAAAAATATCATAAATATCTGTTAATATAATATTATACAATGTTAATTTCAAAGAAATTTCATTGAAATAAAATCAAAGGTGAAAAGATGGTTCACCGCAGTGTTTATACGTGTTTAAAAAAAAAAAGAAAAAAAAATAAGAGAATCACCACTGTGAAAGGATTCAACGAGACGGAACAATGGTCCAAATCTTTCCTAATCGTACTCGCTTTAGACCTTCTATATTTCCGATTATGTTTCTGACCCTTCCGTCTCTAAGAGCCGCATTATCCTGTGGCCGTTTCGTTATCGTATCCCAAATCTTTATCTTTTACAACCTCTTCTCTCTCCCTTTCTCTCTCTCTCTCTCTTTCTCTTTCTCTTTCTCCCTGCCTCATGGTATTTCTACCTACCTTATTCCTCAGTTTCCCGTTTTTGAATCCCCAAGAGAATCTGATTCTAGTGAACTTTCTTGAAATAACTCGACCAGTACGCTCCATTTTTAATCGATGCCAGAACCATCGCTATTTCGAATCTATCCTGTCGACTTATACAACCGTATTAGAGCGCACGCGTGCGAATACACGGCACACATTTATTAAAGAAATTATTAATAACCATAGATATTTTTGGATCGGTCTGAAAATCGGTTAGATACTTATTCGTATTATTAAAGAAATATATTTTAGTTAAAACGAATAAAGCAATTGGAAAATTTATATGAGAGATTAAAAATTAGATTTCATATTTGAAATCGAGCTGAGAAATTTTTCACCATTTTATCAACCATTTTGGTGAACCATTTTTCCAAACATTTATCATGATCATCTTCCAGATACTAATGCGATATTTTTCCAAGATATTCCCATCCGACCTTATTTGCCTCTCTCATCGCGTTTCTACTTCTTTCTCTCCTTTCACCGTCATCTCTTCGAATTTTCTCATTCTCTAACTCTCTTACTCTACATGTCATTGTGCCGGCGGTCTTTGTGCCGAAGAACGACCATATTAAACTCCCCGACGATCTGAACCAGTGCGAATGGTTTTTATTTTCCCATGGGGGACATATATGAAATTCCTGAAGGCCCGTCATCCCCAGAGCACCGTACTAACCGTAGCTTATTTCGTTATTACTACCTCACTTTCCGTAAATCGTTCTGCCATTACATTGACGTTACAGAATTGTTATCTATCTACTAGTACTTTTCTTTTCTTTTCCTCTCTCTCTCTCTCTCTCTCTCTTTCTTTACTTCTTTCTCTTTCTTTCTTTTCTTCATTTTTCCGCTATCTTAAAACGTCGTCCATTATATTTATATGTATCAATTTTATTTAAATGAGATTGATATATTTTCAAGTTACTTTTCTTTTTCCTTTTTCTTTCTTTTCATACAAATTTTTCTTCTTAAAAATCTTATTAAAAAATAAATTTAACGATCTGGTATAGTCTGCTTCGTACAAAACAATCTCGTTGCCAATATACAAAAAAAAAAATATATATATATATATATGATCTGCTGTAAATTTTGTAAAGTGTATTCGATTATTCGCTTATTCCAAATGAAGAGTTTACACTATCCTTCCATTCTTTCTCTCTCTTTCTCTCAATCGTTTCCATTTAATTCGATATAATTCTTTCGCTCGCTGCTTTATTTATCGTTTCCGTCCGAACAGTCCTCCGTTTAATTTCACAACGCGGCACGTTCGATTGCTAGAGTACTTTATCGCTCGTTCTCCGGACAACGAGTTATAACGAGAATAACAAAAGAATCTTAAAAGAAATTAAGGAAATCGGTCTGACAATCGTTGATTGTTTCGTACCCTGAATCTATTCCTTCTTTTTCATTTTCCTTCTCTTTCTCTTTCTCTTTTTTTATCTCTCGTTGATCGTCGTTCTTTCTCGCTCTATCTCATCCGTTCTCTTCTGGACTAATTAAATTATCCCAGCGAGGTGAGGCGTTGTTAAGCAGGAATTTCTTGAAAAAAGAAAAAAAAGAAAAAGAAAAACAATGGAGAGAACAAGGAAAGGAATGAGAGAAATAAAGCAAAACTAAAAGGAAGAAGATTGGAGAGAAATGAGAGAGAAGGACAAAAAAGATATATATATATATATACCTATATGAGAAAAATTATGCTTTAAACTTGGTAACGTTGAAATCATCTTCTTAAACGATTCCATCTTCAGTTTTATTCTTTCTACTGCATTAAGGCTATGTGGTTGCGTCAATTTTTCTTTCGAATCGACACAAAAGAATATTATACTTTAAGAAAGCTTGCCGATCTCTTTTTTATTTTTTCTTTTTTTTTTTTTTTTTTCATCTTGACTTCCACCCTCGTCATATCCTTCGTCGTCCAACTCAATTTTACTAATCACTCGCTTGACTGCAACTCCGCGAGTCTTCGTCATCCTCTTTCATTCTTTCTATACTTCAAAAGAGGGAGAAGAGATAACGAAAGACGACTTCAAGAAAGGAATCAAGAGAAATCAGTTTCGTCGTTTCGCGGATTGTTCGATCCTTAAAGCCGACCCGAATCTCTGTCTTCTTCATCCCTCTTTTTCTCTTTCTCCCTCTTTTCCTGTCTCTCTTCATTCCTTTTCTATTATCTTTCTATCGCCCTCTTTCTCTCTCTCTCTCTCTCTCTCTCTCTCTCTTTCTTTATTTCTTTCTCTTTCTTTCTTTTTCCTTTATCTACCAAACCTACCCAAAGGTCTCCACTCACCTTTTTCTCTTTTCTCAAGACTGTCCCTCTTCGAAGCGCCGACGTCTACTTTAATTACACCTTTTAATTATAATCCACCCGCCACTTTTAATTATACCTGCAACTTCCTCGTTCGTTGAGGTCCATGCTTAGATACGTATCTTCTTTTTCTTCTTCTTAACTCAATATAAAATCTCGAAATATTATAATCCATCTATACATCGATGTATCTTCAAAATAATAGACATTAAATGGATCTTTCAGAGAAAAAGAGAGAGAAAGAGAGAATGAGATAGATAGATAGAGAGAGAAAGAGAAAGAGAGAGAGAGAGAGAGAGAGAGAGAGAGAGAGAGAGGACTAGGCAACTAATAACAGAGTGGTCGTTAATGGTAGTATAGGAGAGAACGGAGACAAAATGTAATTATAATAACGCGTGTAGCAACGATGATATAGACCGGCCTCGTTTATTGATACGTTTAACTTTGTCTAATTTAAACTACCTTGCTTGATAAAAATCGATAAACGTGATGTATATATATATATATTTATACTATAGTCTATAGAGGCATACATAAACACTTTTCAAATATGATCGAATATATTAAGATCAATAATTTGATCATATTTGGAAATTTTGGAAAATATTGTCATATCTTGAAAATTTTCATCGTCCGTCCGTTCGTCTGTCCGTTCGTCTGTCCGTTCGCCAGTTCACGCATTTATTCGCAAACGAGTAGATGATAATATAAATAAATCTTTGAATTCGAACGAGCACGCATCGTTTCGTGCGTGTCATTGACGTCGATACGAAAAGCGGATAAACGAGTATCAATGTCGGATTAAATCACGGTGTGGTGCTCCGAACCATCAAATTTTCTCTCTCTCTCTCTCTCTCTCTCTCTCTCTCTCTCTATTTTTTTTCTCTCTCTCTCTCTCTCTCTCATATTTTCGTAACAAGATAGCCACGATAATGTGGCTATCGTTATTTCGTCAAACGATTTCGTATTAATCTTGAATTAATTTTCATTCATTTTCTCTTGTTCTCATACGATCTACTAGAACGTATTTAAGCAACTTTTGAGTAAAGTTTTCAACGACGAAGAAAAAGAGAACAAGGACGAGAAGTACGACGACAAGGACGACGAGGACGACGAGGACGACGAAGACGCAACCCTATGACGGACGAGCAACGTCGTTTTACGTGAGCAAAAAAGCTTCTTTCATGGGAAGAGCGAGTGAAAAATGGAGTCGGCGAAAAATAGACGAACTGGTTAATATTTTCCAGTATTACTCCTGAAAGCAAGAAGAAACGAAGGTAGTCGGAAAAGCAACGAAACAGCTCGAGAAAGAGAAAGAGAGAGAGAGAGAGAGAGAGAGAGAGGGAGAGGGAGAGAGAGAGAATGTATACCAGAGGCGGTTTTATTACGCGAAAAAATGTAAAGCTACGTTTAGATGAGAATACCAAGAGAGAAAATGCCTGTATCTGTCCATTAGCCTGCAGTTAGATGAACGAAAAGATCTATAGATAGAGAGAAGGAGCAAGTATATAAAAGAAAAAACGATGAAAGGGGGAGACATTAGAAGTTCTCTTGGTAAAAAGGCGAAGCAACGAGGTCGATGATGATACTAGGATGTTCTCTAATCGTATTAAATGGATCTAACGATCTCGATGCAAGAACTCCTCCTTCCTTTCCCCCTCCCCCCTCTCTATCTCTTTCTCTCTCTCTCTCTCTCCCTCTATCTCTCTATCTCTCTCCCTCTCCCTCTCTCTCTCTCTCTCTTTCTCTCTTTCTCTCTCTTTTTAGATCATCCTTCTCGAAATGTCTGTAAACGAGCAAAGCACCGCGCAGAATTGTGGGAAACACGGCAGGTGTAAGGAAAACCACGCCATGTTACTAGCGAAGCTCCCATAAGCGGTATCTTCATCGGGGCATCAAGACCGCGGTAAACGTTACCAAAAGTAATTTAACCTACGCTCGACCCTCGGCTTGGCCATCTCCTACGTAATCGCCCTCGCAGACCGTTCTTTTTAATTTTGAAAGAGGAGACCCTTTTACTATGAAGAAAGAGAAAGATAGAGAAAGAAAAACCTTGTATAAATTTCATTCCAAATTTTCCTTCTCAACTTTTGCCACTACGTCGGCTACGTTGAAGGAGCTTTTTCTTTTTTTTTTCTTCCTTTCTTTTTCACTTCTTTTTCCTTTTCTTTCTTTGCGTTTTTTTCTTCGTTCTTTTTTCTTTTTCTTCTTCTTTTTTTAATTTTCCTACGATGAAAATTCTTATGGAAATAATCTCTCTCAGATCTTATTACGAAAATAATCATACTATCTCAAATAGAAATTCCAAAGGTTTACATTACTCCTGTTTGTGAGTGAGACCATCAAGTTTAATTTTTGAGAACACGCTCGCAAATACGATCATGAAAAATATCTCGTGCGAAAACATTTTCTTTTTTTCTCTTCTTTTTCCTCTTTTTTTCTTTTTTAATTTCGCTACTTCTTTTTTTCTTTTCTTTTTAGTTTTTTTTTCCTGTTTTTTTTTTTTCTTTTTTTTTTTTTTTTATTTCTTTTTTTCTTTTTGTTTTGTTTCATTTCACATAAAACCAAATTTATTTTCGATATTTTCGTTCAACGATAAATCATTTAGGCCAATAAGTGTGCGAGGTAACACGTATATGTATATGTACGTGATATCCACTTACACATATGTCTACGATTACGAAACATCTGTGAATGTTCCATCGAGTGTTGGATTATTCGTTAAAAATTATTAATGTCTCTCCTGAGAATTTTTATGCCTATTGCACCTGTTCATTATATTCCGCGTGCATGTAATCGATAAAGATTTTATGGACTTTTACATTTTCAATAGTCTCTCTCTCTCTCTCTCTCATCTCACCTCTTCTCTCTCTCTCTCTCTTTCCCTCTCTCTGTTATTTTTCTGTAAACGATGTGAAGTCTTCGAAATAGTTCAAATATATTGACAATAATAAAAATATATTGATGGAGAACGCGTAAAAAAGAAAAAAAAAAAAGAAAAAACGAAGGAAGGAAGGAAGGAAGGAAGGAAGGAAAATGTCTGTTGTATTTCCGTGGTACTACGATAATTCATTTCTTAAACGAAAACGTAGCTGAAGATAATCTAACCGGAAGCATTAAATGGATACGAGCTACAAACTTTTGACTAATCACAAGGAAGCACGTAACGATCTTACACGATATAGTCTCTTACTTCACCGCAAGGAGAAAGAAAATATCGGGAGAAATAACCCACGTAAGCATGGTATATATATATATATATGTGTGTGTGTGTGTGTGTGTATGTGTGTAAGTTTACCTGCTACACGAAAGAGACATTATTTGCGAGAGAGAAAATATATCGCTAGCATCATTAATAATCTTTATCCACGGTTACAATCTCTACGTTGTATGTACCTACACGAAAGTTAACCTTCACTACTTTAGATTGATGCCTTTTCTCATTCTTGGAAATACTTCAGTAAAAGGAAAAAGAAAATAAAAGAAAGATAGAAGAATTTTCCATCTATGGAACGTCATCGAGACGATGTTAGATCTCTGTAATAATCGACTTCATCATCGAGAAACGTTTTCCTCTTTCTTCGCACCGTGGAAAATCTTCAAAAAAGGGTAAAAAGGAGGAGGAGGAGGAGGAGGAGGAGGAGGAGGAAGAAAAATAAAATAGAAAAGAAAAAAGAAAAATAAAAGGAGAGAAAAATGAAAAAAAAAGAAAAAAAGAAAAAGAAAAGTTGATGACACTTTGGCTCGGTCAATCTTTGTCTGGCAATATTTCGTGGGAAGATAAATGAAATTTTATACGTCTCATCGGCCGGAAGGTAAACCATTTTCCAAGCGATCTTTTGTATAGAGTAGAATCGGCACAAGCTGAAATCGAAGAGTTGCTTCTCTCTCTATAGTTATAGTAATAGTAATAGTATATATATATATATATATGCGTGTGTGTGTGTGTCTACATAAACGGCGAACCGAGAAAAGTTGGATCTGTAGTGAACTTCGAAGTGGCAAGTGGATTGCAGTTTCTTTTATCAATGTGTTCAAGTTACTTCAATCTGCCGGTCGAACTAGAGTAATCGATAAGAAGGGCCTTGCCACTACTAGTATGGTACGATGAATACCTACCGCCTAAGTACTACAAAATCGTTTTATCTTCTTCCGGAAGACTGGCTCTTAGCGATTTTACCTTCGTTTTCCTCGTTAGCACGATATCTGAAAGAAAGAAAGAAAGATTGAAAGAAAGAATGAGAGAAAGAGAGAATGAGAGAAAGAGAGAGAGAGAGAGAGAGAGAGAGAGAGAGAGATAAAAGATAAAAGAAAAATGAATCGATGAAGAGGAAGTTCGCGTTCGGGCGTTATACCGACTTAATTAAAACGGATTTTATTTATTACGTTACGTTCGTTCTGTACGCTTTTCCTAGCATGATATAATAATTCTTAGGAAGAAGAATGATACCATATTGCGAGAGAACGTTCCATGAAATTGGCAAACATTAAAACTCGATTTCGCTATCGTATCTCCAAGGAGGAGTGGGGGGAGGGGGGAGGACGGAAACCACTATAACAGTGAACAAAGTTGTTCAAAGGGACTAATTCGCGATAACTTAATCGCCATTTTATCTTACTAAAGGTCCACCAACCTATTAAATTCTCGTTTTCTCTTTATTTCATTAAAGAGTATCGATATTCGACAAACAAGCAAATGAATTTCAAGCGAGTGAAATTTATTTTCCTACAGTTTTTTTAATATTAATATCAATATCAGGTAGAAAGGTGTCGTTTGTTTGAAAACTCGAATCTTAGAACTTCAATGTCGACCATAGTAATTAAAGATTCTATCGTGTGTAGAATGTTCTATCTCTCTCTCTCTCTCTCTCTCTCTCTCTCTCTCTCTCTCTCTCTCTCTCTCTTTCTCTCGCTCTCTTTGTCTCTCTCTTTCTCTCTTTCGCACTCTAGTCCACTACTTGGGGTTTCAATGTACCTACTCCACATATACGTCAGCTACCATTGGTTTATTCCCTAGCGTCTATTGTTACCCCTTTCCTTCTCTCTCTCTCTATCTCTGTTTCTGTCTCTGTCTCTTAGGTTCTCTTACATGCTCTTATCTGTTCGCTATAGTACCAACTAAAGCTTCGCAGTTCGGGACGTAACTTTAACCAACTTCGCTGATTTACAAAACAGACATCCTTTTCGTAAAGTGTAAACTGAGAAGGAGGAGATAGTAAGAGGATGGGAGAAATCCAAAAGCCGTGTATGCGAAGTGCTAGAGAAAAGGCGAATAGAAGGGGATAGTATATAAGAGAATAAGAGAGAAAGAAAGAGAGAGAGAGAGAGAGAGAGAGAGAGAAGCTTTCTCAACAACACATTGTTTGCACCGAGCTTCCAGCTGAGTGTGAGCGTACTATAGTTCTCCTATATTGTGTCCACTAAAGAGTGGGAGAGAGTAGTCGTCGTCATCATCGTCATCGTCGTCTTCGTCATTCTCGTCGTCATCGTCGCGTCTACGTTCCGCATTCGTGTGATACACTTTCTCGCCTTAGATCTTTCGTCTACCTTTTTTTCAGATATACGGAAAGAGCTACCAGACACTTTTGTGCAGGCACTCACAAAAGAACTCTCTGGCATATCCGAAGAGGAGTCGACAATACGTAACCTGCTGAACATTTTCCTTCCGGTGTTTAAATAATTACAGAATAATGACGATTAGCAGAAAGATCAGGAAAAAGTATTGATCTTAATAAATTACAAAATTGGATCTTCGTATTAATTTTGTTGTAGGAATTTATTGTCATAAATATTTGTTACGATGTTGTCGATCTCTTTCTCTCTCTCTCTCTCTCTCTCTCTCTCTCTCTCTCTCTTTCTGGAAATTATTTCATTCATTTTATTATAAATTTGTTTGTTTGTTAACATTGTATCACGGTCGAAACTTCGTTAATAATATTTATCCATCTATTTCTTTTATATTTCGCTAAGATCACTCCGTTTGCCGTATTCTTCAACTCGATTGGTTGGATTACGAAAGAGACAGGAAAAATTTCGGTAAGGGGATTTCCAAGTACCATATTCGCGAAATCGACCTTACCAAGGATTTTCTCTTCTCTTCTCTTCTCTTTTCTTCTCTTCTCTCTGTCTCTCCATTCTACTTCGTGACGCGAGTTACAAAAGTGAACATTCGGCAAGAATCGATGCCGTTGTACTTTCCACTTCTACAGATAGAGAAACTGTTCGACCACGTCGTAATCGGACAATTTTACGAAGAAAGACAGTGTAGTAATGTTCGTAGTTACGAACCTGAAGAAGCTACCTTTAAACCTTAGACAATGGTTGTTGACCGGTGGTACTGTCTTAACTGGCCGTTTACATAGGACAAAACTCTAGGTTAGAACTTTGAACTCCCAACGATGGCCTAGATTTACTTTAAATGCTCGTAAACATTGCAGTAAATACGTGATCAGGAAATTGTGAAAAATTTTATTGCAGGAAAATCGAATGAAAATTGGACCTACCAGTTTCATTGGACCTACCAGTTTCATCGGACCTACCAGTAATTTACCTTAAGATAGTCCTTTTGTTGAATGGATAATTGCATTACTAGTGTTCTGCGAGAGTAGCTGACAGTACACGCTTCTATTACAAGGGAAACGGTATCTGATTGAATTCACCAGCGTGACCATTTGCAATGGCTCAGTGGATTATGTCCGGACTGATTCATCCTGGTACACACAACCGATGTCATAACTGGTGACACGAGGTTTCGGGCATGAATAGAGTTGTCCTCGAGTGTCCTGGCCAGCAGTGCCGGACCAATCTCAATCGGGCCTAATCGTACCCATATCCACAGGAACCCATCTCTGGACTCGGTATTACCTGAAGTGTCAGATTCACAATTGGCTCCTTGTCAGAGTTTGGACTTGTACGTGTAATTACATAGCAATGGGTTATTCGCATTTTAGCCGACGTTCCATTCCTACGACATTTTGTCTGTCCTATGACGGTGATTAAAAGTGAATTCTCAGTGCTTCAGATATCACTTAACATTTTCCCTTGAAACAAAACTGACTTTGCAGTCTTGTTAAACGTCGTACTTTTGTATCATCCTTCTTCGTTTTCTTTATTTTCTTTTTCTTCTATTGAATGAATTAATTCGAACAAGTGAATTTTATAATATAATGTAATATCATGTATGATATTATTTTCTGATCTTTAAAATCTTATAATTCCTTATCAAGTCTAATTTTTAAATTATTTTATCATTTACTTTTGACTGAAATGGAAATCATTTTGAAATATTGAATGAATTATTTTAATCTTTATGTGTAATATTAGTTCGCATTAGTAGGAAGGAGAGTTAAGAATGATTTCCAATCATATTTTAATGATAAAATCCGATCGTTTGATCCGTAACTGTTGGAGAAGTTTATGGTCGAGATAAGCCCAGTATACAAGCAACGATCTTTCGGCACGTTTCGATTCTCGGCGACTTTACGCCATCGTAAAAGCAAAAGGCGATATCGAAATCGTTCTCAAGTTGCTTCGTGCATCCCTCTTTGGATATTTCCTCCCCTCTAACCTTTTTCGTTCTTTTCTCCCTTTTTTTTTTATATCTTAAATAAAACCCTTCTTCCAAGATTTTATGAGCATAAAAAAGAAAAAAGAATAAAAACCGATAGTCAACATCGCATAAAAATAAATGCTTTACTCAGCAGATTATTCAATATTATTTAAAAAAAAAAAAAAAAAAAAAAAAAAAAAAGACAAAAAGAAAAACCGTTCGAAATAACAGTAATTACGAATGGAAAGGATCGGATTTTTGAAGCAGAATCACGGCATTCGTGTTATTTTTTTTTTTTTCTTTTTCCTTTTTTGCGTACGTAAGCGCCTCGACGGAGGCACCTGCGTGGAAACGTTTTTTGGATGGGGTTGAAGAGGATGAAAGCGGGGTTTGGTTGATATCCAACGTCGTCATCCGTGGCGAATATGAAATGCAACACATGCGAGACATCCCAGAGAAGTAGTACGTATGTAAATGGAGGACAGTGTTGGAAGGGTTGTTGAAGAATCGGTGGGGATGGTTTGGTCGAAGGGGTGCTCTAGAAAGAAGGGGTGGTGTGTTGCGTCGGTAGAAAACTGCCGCTTGGTGGACGGGGCTGATGCATGGGCTTTGTACGTGAGGATTCCTGTGAGAGATCGCTGGTATTTCTTCTATCTCATATATTATGAGTTTTATGTTCGCCCGTCAGAACATTTATTTGTTTGACTTTTCCGCCAAGAAAGGCAACTTTTTACTTCGGCCACCGTCTACCTACACCTACAAACTCTACACGAGAATTATTCCACGCGTATTTGATATCGCGGCTGAAATCGTGCCGCGGATGAGTATCGCAAGCGATAAAAGCGACTGAAAAATTGAAGAGAATTTGTATCGCGAAAGAAAGAGTGAGAAAGAAAGAGAGAGAGAGAGAGAGAGAGAGAGAGAGAGAGAGAGAGAGAGAGAGAGAGAGAGACAGAAAAGGTGTTACCGGAGATATCTACGACAATAATCACGATCAACACTCGCTGCTATTTATTTTATAATTCCGTTTTTTTTTTGTCTTTTCTCTCTTCTTTTTTTAACCTTTTTATTCTCCTTTTTTCTATTTTCTTTTCTCGTTGAATTAATAAACGCTTGGAAAATCATATGTCTTTAAATATCTAAAGATATTTTCTTTTTTCTTTTTCTTTTTTTTCTTTTTTTTTTTTTTTATTCTCTTCCTTTTAAGACGTCACTTTAACATTTTCAAAAAAAGACTTTGCATTATCGAATAACTTATAATAAATCATTAATGAAAAATTTATTTGCAGCAAGTATAAATAGAATAGTAATGATTATTATTAGAGTTTAACGAAAAAAAAAAAAAAAGAAGAAGAAAAAAGGAAAAGAAGAGAATCAAATATTATAATTGTGATATTTCGTTAATGGATATTATTAGAGAAAAGTTGTCATTAAAGATTTATTGTCTCACGAGAACATTAGAGATCTTCCTAATTAATAATGATGTTAAAAATGTATGATGTGTTCATTACAATGACAATGGAATTACGTTTTAAAAGGCACCGATTACAAGTACGTCAGTATCGCACGTCAACCAAAATACAGTGATTCGCTATAAAATCGAATACCGTCCTTTATACGAGCGTATTTATGTCCCGCCTGACGTGTATTATCTTTTAAAGCTATCGGGTGAGCGAGCTATTGAATTTACCGTTTAATATGCATGCGATCGTCCGTAAAAGTTGGCAATGACGGCTGCTCGCTACATACGTATACATAGATATGCGTCACGAATCAAAAATATCTACGCTTTAACGCACCGATCGTTTCAAAATTGTATATTCGATCATACGATCACCGATTTCTACTATCATCGTCAAAAATTTTCTTAATTAACAAGAATTATTCCATGTTAATACATAAGATCTTTTTAAAAATCAATATTATCTTTAATTCATACCGTGACATTTTCGATTAAATCTTTTTTTTTCCAAACTTTTTTTTTCCTCTCTCTTCACTTTTCGATCAAACTCGTTTATTTTCAATCAAAAAGGACGATTACATGAAATATTTCCGATTGCTCTAAATATCTTTTTTTTTTTTTTTATAGTCGACTTCATAGTCAAAGTTCAAGTGTTACCGCATTAACAGGTCAAAGATTTTTTTCTGTCTGGTTCGTATCACGTACTATACGTATTCCTTTTCGAGAAATGTGTTAAAAGCCGCGAGCTGCGACTATCTTTTATCACTGAGCGCGAATATATCCGCGAGGCCGCAATTGCTTTTCGTTGTTTGCGATGTATCAACTGTTTTAAAAAGTATAATTCTGTTGTACATATAAATTGCACTTATGACCGACTACGCGCGGTGATAGGGGCCGATCATCAATTGAACATTGCTGATATTTAAATACGGCACATTAAGTATGACGCATGATGCAAATGAATTAAAAAAGAAAAAGAGAAAAGAAAAAAAAAAAAAAGACATTAAAAGAAATATATTTTAAAACATCGCTAACCTCATTTCTTCTCGTCGAATAAAATATCATCTTTTAATGATCAAAAGGATTATCACATGTGTTCATTATTGTCTCTTCCCTGTCATCCTTCCTCACATTTTCTACCCTTTTTTTCGGAGAAAGGGTATCGACCCCTTTAAATATATACCTACTTTTTTTTTTCTATTCTCGAAATGTGTCATTTACGATGTTCCCGGTGGCGATGGTGTTAGTGGTAGGTTGAATAGGTTTGAAGGAAGGCTCTCCTTGGTCGGCTCTGAATGTAAATAACTGATAAAGCTTGTAAAGGAGACGGGACGACGAGGCTAGCATCGGCTTTAGTCCGCCTTTGGGTAAACACAGCGAGCCAGTCTGATAACATCTTAACTCATTGGGGCGACGTCAAGAGCATGGGGCCCTTCTTCTCTGCCCTTCTTTTTCTCCATTTTCTTTCTCCTCTTTTTCTTCTTCTTCTTCTTCTTCCTCCTCCTTCTTCTCTTTCTCTTCTTCTTCTTCTTCTTCTTTGTCTTCTTTTCACCACTGCTTATGGAAGGCATAGATGAACAACGATAACAAAGGATCCTTGGTGCTCGTTGTGAAACATGTTAGAAGTTATCCAACAATAACTCATACATGATGTTTCTTGTGTCCAAAGAAATAAAAATAAGAGGTTAACGAGGACGGCGATGATGATGCAAAAATATTTTCCATCTCTGTCTGCCTCTCTCTCTCTCTCTCTCTCTCTCTCTCTCTCTATCTATCTATCTATCTATCTATTTATCCCTTTCTGTTTATTATCTCATATTATTTTTCTAAACGACTTGAAATTGGAAAAGTTAGAAAATTAACACGAAGGATGGAAAAGAGGATGATTTGGATGAAAACTTCATCCCTTACGAAATAATAAATTCACTTGATAATTTCCATTTCATAATCAGAAATAGGAAAAAAGAGGTTTCTCTCTTTCTATCTTTTTTTCGTCTCTATCTATCTAATGTCTCTCGTATCTCCGGACTGAAATTCCAATGTTTCTGCTTCGTGTAAGAGCATCTACTCGTCTTGCCCAGTTTTCAGAGCGTGCGCCCTTAATCCTTCAGTGGACGCGTCCGTATTTCGTGGATTTCGAGGAACGAGACAGAGAGAGGGAAGGAGCGATGGAAAAGTAGAGAGAGAGAGAGAGAGAGAGAGAGCGAGAAAGATAAAAGGTTTTCAGCGGCGCTTTAGTTTATCTTAAGGTTAATTTACATGATGGATGTCCGTTAAAGCGTAAAGCGGAGAGAAAAAGAGAGAGAGAGAGAGAGACAGATAGAGACAGACACATATTTATACACACATACACAGACACACACACACACATACATATAGATACAGGTCAACGTTAATACAACGCTCAACTGCTGCATAGTAGGAAATCTGTAATAGGAATGGCCTGAAAAGTAAGTCCGAAAGGTAGGAAAAAGAAAAAGAAATGGAAAGAGTAGCTGTGAAGAGAACGAGGAGGGAATCTCTGAGAGAAAGGGAAAGAGCTTGAGAAAAGTAAGGACGGAGTGGGTAGAGAACTTGAAAACTACGGGGTTTCAACAGCAATTAAAGTAAAATTATACAGAAGTGCATCCAGAGTTGCGCGTCTCGCGCGTCACCCAGCTGAGAAACAACTGGCTGTACTGAGTAAGAGAAAGACTTGCCTTCTCGTGGATGGAAGAGAGACTGGACAGAGTGTGTGTGTGTGTGTGTGTGAGAAAGAGAGAGAGAGAGAGAGAAAGAGGTCCTTCTCTGTCTCATTTTCTAACGTACATAGCACACTCACGAGAGTCTCGCCAACGAGATCTCTCATATTTAATGACCCAGTTGGGTTGCCTCCGGCGGCAAGCTAAAGGCGCTGAATTTTAACACTCTCGCGGACTCGCTGTTGGTCGCGTTACGAGAAAGAGACTTTTGAGATCTCTAGCGTGTAACGAAGAGCCCCAAGTTCTTTCCATTTTCGTTCATTCGTCTTTTTATTTCTCGCATCTTTACGATATATTGATAAATGAAAAAAATTTTTAACAAATTAATTTCGATTGTACTTTGATTTATTTTCGTTATTCTGACTATCGACATCGCGTAATTTAATTTTAAACTTTATATTAAACATCACATTTTATCGATATTATATATTATAAGAAATATCGTATAAAAGGAAGGAAAATATTGTGTATTATGTATCTGATAAAAATAACTTTCTCTCTCTCTCTCTCTCTCTCTCTCTCTCCCTCTCTCTCTCTCTCTCTCTTTCTCTCAGTTTGTGCGTTCTTTTTGTGTGGGCTCGACTTTAAAACTCTAGTGGATTCTATTTTAAGGAATACAAAATGAGAGTTAATTAATATTCACCTTTATTATCCTTAAAATAGCCTTCAAGATTTATTCCAGTTTCATGGACACAATGATTCTATTGTGAGGAAGAACGTCGAGCAAGTGGTTCTCCATATTTGAATACCGTTTTCGAATTATTTCATCAGACTGGAGAAGGTTCATTGGGTTTTAGAGACGTTTCTCGCTTCCTCATGAACGTAAACTTATAGACCTTTGGGAATTGCTTCGTTATTTTGTCGACTTATCCTCATTGTAAATTACTGCAACACGAAGTCAACTTGATTACTTGATGTTCTAAATAATGCTCTAAATAATATTTTAAATAATAAAGAGAACTTTAGAGTATAAAAAAAAAATATATATATATATATATAATATATATATATATAATATAAATATAATAAACGACATCTCATTAGCACGTTTAATTTCTTTTGAAAAATTTATTCAAGGGGAAAATTTAAGAAATCATAATCCGCAGGATAATTTTTCCCAAACGTACGATTATTATCATTCTTTTGTATTTTAAATAATACAAATGAATGAGAAATACACAGTTTTGGTCTCTCTTAAAACTTTCGAACGTGTTCCGTTTGAAAACGCGCACGACATCGCCACAGATTCTGATATTGGATCTTATTTCAATATTGACCGTGCAACGAGCTAATGCAAGCACGACTACGTGGTACGCCAGTAAATTACGCCTCGTACAGTTCTCTTCGACCGGTTTTCCAATAGGTACCATTAGAAATTCTTCCCATACAATTCATTTTGCGACTTTTCACTTTCCCTCAAATTTCTAATTTGATTTGACTGATCGCATTGTGTTTCGTTTTTCTTTCTGCTTTTTAATTTTTTTTTATTTCTTTTTTCTCTTTTATTTACGATCGCCATAGTAATCAATTATCTTAATTCAATTTATTCATGGTACGAAATATTATTTGGAAAATTTCAAAAATCGATTTCGATATCAAAACACGATAACGTACTATACTAATCGTATAAGCTTACTAAAACATGGCAGGTACCAACGAGATCGCAGATTTTGTAGGGAGTCGAGTGTACAATTTCTATAACAAATAAGGCGTATTATTTATTTGGACACTCAAAGTGTCAGCGGTAAAGCCAAGTCTCGTGCCGACGTTAATGCTAGCTGCCTGGCTGGCTGTTTGGTTGGCGAGGGTATGTTCGAGGATAGAAGGTGAAATAAGGGGCTGAAAATGTCCTTTCACGGATGATATATTTTCCTGAGTACCCGAAAGTGTGGAATACGAGTTTGAAAAAATAAAGAATTTAAAGAGAAAAAAAGGAAGAGAGAGAGAGAGAGAGAGAGAGAAGAAAAAGAAATTATTATTATTTTTGGGAAAAAATATTAAAAATTTTTAATTAAATTTTTATTTAATTTTTATCAAAGTTCTTCCTATGATCTTCTTAATTATTCACTATTTTTTTTCTTCTTATCCTTGAATCGTTTTGAAAATTAATCGAATATCCTTCGTTAATATTTTTAACTCATTATTCCAAATATAGAATTATTTTTAACAATTTCTCATCTTATTAATATTCTATTTGAAAAGATCTAACATATAATGAAATTTCGTAAACGATATAAAATTAATTCAGGAAGAACAGATATAATCTTCACAAATTTCATACGTATTATCTTGTTTCAAAATGCAACATAGCAAACGTGACGCTTGGAATGCTTTCGGGCCGACGAACTGATTTGCCGCGGCACTTTGAAACTCGATAAACGGGCTTCGGTTTATCGCAGGAATAATTAATGTCTTAGTATTACCGCAACAACAATATCGGCGATAATTTTAAGGATCTTGATCGTATTCCCATCGGATATATAGCTGGTTAACCATAAACGTTGAAAGATTGAACGAGAAATGCCGATTTATTCAGCTTTAAAATGTAATTGAACGTTTCGACATTTACTTCTCGAAGGTAAAAGGGAATTCCACCATTCCTACTAAAGGTAAGGCTCATGTAACCGAAATGTCGGATAATAAGAAGTCTCCTCTTTTCATCCGACCCTCTTGAGTTCGCTTTTACATTTGAAATACGACATACCTGAAAGTAAAAGGAGAAAAAGAAATATCCCTCGAACGAAGTTCCTCGATCTAAGGAGACGAGTATTCCTGTTGGAAAGAGAAAAGAATAAAAAAGGAAAAGAAAAAAAAAGAAGAAAAAAAAAAAAAGAGGAGAAGGAAATAAATTAAAAAAACTACTTGCTACAAATTTCGAAAGATAATCAACATTAGAATAATTTGTTTGATATAATAATTATTTATTAAGAAATCTAACGTCAAGAGAATATTTCAATGATTTAAGATTCATTGAATCTTATTCCGTTAATTCCGTTAATGACTTTGAATATATTTCGGAGAACTATCGAAAAGACATTTATCGTATTAAACGCGTAAAAAAAAAAAAAAAAACGAAAAGAAAGAGAAAACAGAGACGAGATAGTGAAAACACGTAGACAGGTAGATACAACACATTAAAGTGAATCATAATGGCAAGGCTTGCGTATTCAGTAAAATTCGTTGTGAGTTATTATTTTGTCGTGAGTATACTCGAGGGAGGAAAAAAAGAGAGAGAGAGAGAGAGAGAGAGAGAGAGAGGGAGTTAGGGGTGGGGGTGAGGAAAAGGGGGGTTGGCGAGGGGAACGTTCTCATTTTGCCGCGGGTGCTGCTAACAAAACAGATTAAATTAGCTCGTTAAGTCGACAACTTTTTCCCATCGCTCAACCGGATGTGGAGCAGCGGCCAGCTATCCAACTAGCCAACGTGTCGGGTACGCACGTTTTTTTGCACAAACGTACGGGACTACCCTCTCTCATTAGCGTGGTGCTTAACACGTTGATTGACATAGATGCCGCCAATGACCGACACTCAACTCTTTCTTCATTTTATTTCAAACAATTTCGAGATGTTTTCTTTCTTCTTTTTTTTCTTTTTTTTTTTCTTTCTTTCTTTCCTTTTTTTCTTTTTTCTTTTTTTTTTTCTTTTCTTTTTCTTTTTTTATTTTTTAATCCCTCTTAACTAAACCCATGTAACTTTCACGCTCTAGGTTTTAGGTCTTACTTCATTTATTTTTCTTTTATACCCGCGCCAATGTTTGCCACAGTGCAACTTATATTATACACTTGACAGTATTGTATATCATCCTTTTTCTCTTATGTTTTCGTCTCTCTCTTTCTCCCTCTCTCTCTCTTTTTTTTTCTGTATTTCTTTTATTTGCTTTTCACTTTTTTCTTTTTCCCTTTCTTTTATTTTTTTAGACACGAAACAAACATTTTATTACACAGAGGGTGAAATCTCTATTCTTAAAAGGAAAAGGTAGAAATAAGAAAAAGCTAAGCCGTGCGTACGATGAGAAAGGGAAAAAAAAAGTCGAATAAAAGAAAGAAGAAACGATTCTCAACTTGGGATATTTCAAGTACATTCTCTATATCTCATATACCTAAGGTAGAGCTCCGTTATATTCCCTATGTGGTAGGCATGTACAAATCATGTGTATCTACAAATATATATATATTTATATATATATATATATATATATGTATATATATACACACACACACACACACATATATATATATATATAAATCAACATATGTACATAGAAGGAGACGTATATCCGTCAGGCGTATAATTTATGATAGACGAATCCGCGATGCCACGCGAGGAGACTCGCGACGCTCGCGGCAAGGGAGGTTCGGATTAAGGGGAAGGTTACAGGTGGAAGGAAAAGGGGGAACGAGAAAGAGAGAGAGAGAGAGAGAGAGAGAAAGGGGGAAGAGGGTGGACTAGACAACTCATTACCGAGGACTGGCAAACAGAAAACTAGGTTATGCAAGCTCATACGTCATCGGAATTAGAACCGTAGTCCGCCCGCTGTATCTCAAATGTACACTATCGTACGGAACGTGTTCTCCATCTCACCCTCCTACTCACTCACTCACCTACCTCTCTTACCCTCTCTATACTACCCTCTCTCTCCCTCTCTCTCTCTCTCTCTCTCTCTCTCTTTCTCTCTCTCTCTCTCGACTATCCACAAGCGTGTATGAATTTATGTAATGCGCGCGGCTTCTGGATTGCCAGGGAAATACCGTGGATACGTGCGTTTCACAACACTACTGCTTATACTCTCCCCCTCTCTCTCTTTCTCCCTCTCTCTCTCTTCCTCATGTTCTCGAGGTTGAAGCTTGCAGTTGCCATAGCGTGGAAGATAATGCAAAAGCACGAATCCGCAATCGATACCTACCGACAATTTCACCTTTCGTCCGAGTCTCGGAATGTTCTACGATCTCTCTCTCTCTCTCTCTCTCTCTCTCTCTCTCTCTCTCTCTGTCTGTCTTATTGCTTGTCACCGACAGATACTACCAGAAAGTTCTTGAGACCATCCTGTAATTCAACAAAGGGGGAGAGAGAGAGAGAGAGAGGAGTAGAACCCACTCTCTTTAAAAATTCAAATTCAAATTTGTCATTCTTTATAAAAAAAAATCATAATGATCGTAAAAAAGTAATTTGCAAGATTTGTCTTGTATTATAGAAAATTCTTGTTTTGTTTTTTTTTTGTTTTTCTTAAAGCAATCGAATTCTTTTTCGTTTTTCTTAAAGAATCCCAATAAATGGATACGTCGTTGAAAATGTCGATTATAAAATGTAAAAGTGTAATCGTTAAATTTCTTTGATTATTCGAACGTAGATGACAATGACAATGAGAACGAGCGAGAAGACGTTTTACTTGTCATTTGCACGCTCCTTAGGAAGTTCCTTTAACATCGACGGAAGCTTGGAAGATGGGAGGAAATAGTTTTACTTTGTGCTACTCAAGTACTTACTTACTTTGTGTTTCCTCGTATCATAGGTAATTAAACGTTACTCATACAGTGTACGCGGTTTGACGTAAAACAAGGCAAACTTCTAAGTAAGCAAAGCGGAAGCGTTACGAATTGATCTTCCTCTATCGTCGATACCACATTGAGTATCTCTCTCTCTCTCTCTCTAATCTCTTTGAATGCTTAACATTATCTATTATCTCCCTTCTACTTCCATCTAATCGACCATAGTCCTCATTGATGTTTATTTTCCTTAAATTCATTGATCACTTTAATCATTAACGAAGTTTCATGTGGAAATAAATAAACAAACGAGCAATAATAAAATAACACAAAAATTTGTCACCTTTCAATTTGATCGAAAGGTACATACAAAGATTAAGTGAAGAACGTATTCTCACCGTTGATCTTTGTTGATACCTGCCAAGTACACATCGGTGTTTCGTAAAGGCTTTTACCTTACCCTTTATTCCCTCGATTTATCTATAGAGTTTCAGGATTACTCTCTGATAAGACTCCTTCGAGTTTCGATAGCAGTACGCTACAAGACACCAAAGACTTTGAAGCTCAAACCGGAAGTTGTGGGTTCCTCTCCTTGTCGATAATTAGTCGCACGCGAGAAGAGCCAAACCGCAGATTCATCCTCCCGAAAACATGGAAAGAGAAGGATTGTTCATGAGTGAGAGATAGAGAATCGATTCGTCTTCACGGAGAACTAATTCGAGAGGATTCTCTGTCATATTCTTCTTCTTTAGGAAATCGAAAATCGATGAAAGGCTCGTTAGCATGGGGGGTCTTCGTGCATGCTCGAAAGAGATCCGTTGGACTTTCTTCTCGCCTCATGAAAGTCCGCTTTAAGGTTTTCCAAGAGTAAGGAGAAGAATGGTAGCTTATGCTTGCTTCCAGTCTATCCCCAGTTGAGGCATCGTCTTCTTCCTTGTCCTGTGACCTGAATTCTCTCCCTCTCCCTCTCATTCTACCTCTATCCATCTCTTTCTCTCTATCTCTGTTTCGTCTACTTTCAACTATACCTTCTCCCTCTTTCTCTCTTCCCATCCTTCGTAATTCGAGAAGCCCTTGGCTCACCCAACAGCTTGTGTCGCCGACGACTGTCACGTTTACCTCGGGCGAGAATAAATGAACGCTTCCATTGAAAAGCTATCTAGCAGTTGGAGAACGGTTTTCCTTGGTTCGTACCATAGTCACCGTCTGCTGGCGGTGGCGGCGAAATCAGAGTTTAATGGGCATAACGTCTGAATGAACCGGCACTATCGGACCAATATATCAGAGACCTGGTGAACCGGCCTGTCGAGCAGGTCGAGGGTGTCGTGAATTCTTGAAAAAGCACCCACGGGGACTCTAGGTCTCTACGAGGAAAATAATTTTGCGTTATCGTTACGGGTAGGGCAAACCTTCTCTCCATTGAACCTTGCGAACAATGTTTCTCGCGACTATCGCCTTTCACTTTTCTCCCTATATCAAATCAACTCCCCACCCCCACTCCACAACCAAAAACCTTTATTTTATCTTTATACGTATAAAACATTCGTAACACTTGTAAACCATTAGATTTTGTTCATTGTCATTGATGTAAATTAAATATCTTGAAATTAATGACAATTATTAAGTCTATTTCGAGATCGCACAAATTTTTTTTCTTCAACTTTCTGTCATAGCGATTACTTATAAATGTTTCCATTTTCATGATCTTCAAATGAAATGTTATAGTAATTTATTCTTTAGAATAATCTCAATGTGGTTTATCAAATAGAAAAACAATCGACGCAAGAAAGTTATTTGATATCTTAAAGCTTTCTTTTTCTTTTTTTTTTTTTTTCTTCTTCTTCTTTCTTTTCTCTCGCGACTTTCGAGCGAGATCAGAGTTTAATGGTTATAACGTCTGAATGAGGCGGCGCTATCGAGACGATATATCAGACCTGCTGAACCAGGACTGTCTCCTGACGAACAAACGGACCGGGATTTCATGAAAAAGCACCCACGGGTAAAGTTTCGTCGATTCGACAAAATCATTCGAGCGGGCATCGTCGTCGCCGTTACCCCGTCACGAGAGAATGGCCTTCTTCTACTTCTTCTACATCTACTTCTTCTTGTCCACTTTTATTTCTTCTCTAACCTCCTAGAGAAATTCTATATTATCTTTTAAGTGCTACTAAAGGTTCGCTTTCGTTTCTTTTATACTGAAATTAATGTGAAATTTCGAACAGCGGTCACGTCAAGACGGCTTCTATCGAAATAATGGAGTTTTCGACTCTTTGAAAATGTTAAATGTAGGCTTACCGATGGCTAGGAACCGTAGCTGTTTGAAAACTTTGCCAACTTGCAGTCTCGAAGTATCTAACTACGAAAGTTGGGTCGAGTAGAGCAACAGAGAGGAAAAAAAGAGAGAGAGAGAGAGAGAGGGAGAGAGAGAAAAAAAGCAGTGGCAACTGCGACCGGAAGTTTTCATGAAAATTAAATATCGTGCCGAGGGATTTGCGTAATTACGAGGTGATGTGTACTTATGTTAATGGGAAAACTAATGCCTTTGTAAAAGAATCTTTTTCTACCCCTCCCTCCCCCCCCCCCTATCCTTTCTTTTATTTCTCTATATTTCTTTTCTTTTTTTTTTTGTTTTTTTTTCTTTTTACAAAGAATTCATATTCAATACGATTTAATTTAAAACGATTATCGAACGTGTCTAACTCCAAACAAATCACTTTGATATTGTTATGAATCTTGAATTTGATTTCTTCGTCATTCGAATTTGTCACGAGTAAAGTAATTTATTGTAGATCATAAAAATTTCATCAGATATGATCATGATCTTTAAACGATCTAGAATGAAAATATTAAGCCAAATTGTACAATTCGTATCAACAAATATCACATATAGAATACGTATAATGTCTACATATATATATATATATATATATATATATATATATATATATATATACATATATACAAACAAATAAGACATTGAGTTTGCTGACGTAACCTTATTAGTTAAAGATAGGAACAAGGAAACATACGATTTGCCGTACGTTATTAGAAGTGATTTTCCCTTAACGAGAGCACGGAAAGTGTAATTTCTGGTTGAGAGAGGTGTCTGACAGCTGGCGTGGTTGAAAGCGTGTTACGAGCTTTCAGCAAGGGAGACTTTGAACTTCCGTTCCGAGCATCCTGCAGTCACGAGAACGTAACGCCCGCCTAATTAAGACTAAATACATAATTAGAGTGTTAGTCACGTGCGGTTGCCGGGCACACGTTGCAATCGAACGGTCAGCTTTCTATATATCTATATCTATATATCTCTTTCTTTCTCTTTCTCTTTCTCTCTCTCTCTCTCTCTCTCTCTCTCTCTCTCTCTCTCTTTCTCTCTCTTTCTCTCTCTTTAAGAATTTCTACGAGAGAAACACGTATCGTACGGTCAGCATCTTTGGATTTTAAGTTGCATCGAACGCTTAATCGAACTTCCAGCTCATTCGGCTTTATTAAACCTTCTTACGACACACATAAGCTCGTAATTTTTTCTAAAGTTCAACCGCAATGACCTCTCAGTTAAAAAATTTTGCTGATAGTTATCGTCTTATGTATACATTCCTTAACGAACAATTGAAACAATAAACCCGTTGAAGTTTTATAAAAAAAAAAAAAAAAACATAAGTCACATATTGAAGATTTATTAGCGACGTCGTTAACGTGTTCAATAATGTCACTCCGATGAGTAAAGAGAAGAAAAAAAAAAAAAAGAGAAAGAAAAAAAGAAAAAAAAAGGAACTTTCACGTGGCAAAACATTTTATAATATTTCGAATCATTAATTAGAACTAACAAAATACGATATCGAAGATAATGCAAAGGATAAATAGCATCCATTCTTTCATAAATTAAAAGATATAAAAACCGATAATTCATAAAGTTCGTTATTAAATCAAAAACAGAATCAGGTCGTCGATGAGTAATAGAGAACTTTGCTTTCGAATTTTTTAAATTGTCTAATTGAGTTCCTTAAATTTTGTGCATTATTTTTCATTACTTTTTAATTTTCCTTTGTATTAAAAAAGAAAAAAAAAAGAGAGAAAGAGAGAGAGAGAGAGAAAGAGAAAGAGAGAGAGAGAGAAAATGAGGCGGAAAGAGAAGGATCGCAATGAAACGAGATAGAAAGAAAATGGATCCAGCAGGAATTTTGAACGAACGATCGATTCGAATTGAGGAAACTGCAAGCCAACGGCGCCGGTACACGCCGCGGAATTCACTTAAGAGCTATGCAAGCTGCATTTAGTTAGCGCATTCGAAACTATCCCCTCTCTCTCTCTCTCTCTCTCTCTCTCTCTCTCTCTCTCTTTACTCCTCCTCTACTAGCCTCATACGCTTGGGCGCTACATTCATGTTCGTAGAGTTATGCGCCTCGCATGTTCGCCACTACAAGATCGCAAAGGTTCTGTCTAATTTGCTTTTCCGCGAATTCCTTTAATCCCGTCCCGTTCCATAGCGACACGAAACTCTTGATTAAGCGTTCAAACGGAAATTATTCTCATTTTCTCTTTTTCGTTCTTTACTTTTTTCTCTCTCTCTCTCTCTCTATCTCTCTCTTCACTTTTTTCTTTTTTTCTTTTTCTTTTTTTTTTTTTTTTGTTTTTTTTTCTACCTTTTTCTCTCTCCTTTTTGTTCATTTTTTCCCGGCCAGAAAATATGGACAAAGTTTTTGGAAACTTCTTCAAAGATTATGAAACTTCTATGATAACCAACGACCTTTATTCTCTTATTTAGATTTTGTTAGATCGATAGAAAAGGAAGCTTTTTTTCTTTTCCTCTTTTCATTTCTCACATCTTTTTACTTTGCGAACATAAATACATATGTCATAATAATTAAAAGATGCCTCGACAAAGCGACTAATTATTGGTTAGAAACTTGACGAATATGATTTTTCAATGATATCAAATCTGTATGCTAGGTATATCACAGGATAAACTAAATCTCCTTGATGGGGAGACATCGTATATAAATCAAGTATACAGGAGCAGCAAGGTACACGTAATTGAATCAATTATTCCTCGTGTCTGCAGTAACTGTCGTCTTATGATAACGTATACCACCAGCCAATGTTAATCCTTCTGACTGTGTTTAATCGATGACTTGGAAAATGTCATTCCTGTCTAATTATTATTATCAAATTAAAGGCTATCGTATATATTTATCAATTTGAAAAGTCGATTTAAAAATTAATAATGATCGTATAAAAGTCCTCATTTAATATATTCATTTCTCGAAGATGCACGCATCGATGGTTACTGAGCAATTTCTAATATATCCACTGTGCAACGCATATTAAGCACAAGCGTAATTAGTATAATTACCGTTATTGGTCACATCGGTAAGCTATATACAGCGCGTTACGACCGCAAATTAATTGCGCTCAACCCCTCTGCCACTAAGCGACGCAGTCAGGCAATAATTGGCAACTTTCGGTGTAATGTTTGCGGTTTAATAGTCAGTCACGCATCGTACTCGTATCTCGGATTTCTCATTGTTACTCTTCCGTCTATCTATATCGAAACAACGTCGTCGTTTATTCGTAAGATTAGATTTTAAGATATTATTTCTAATCTATTATATTTCAGATAAAAAAAAAGAAATCAAACGAAATCTTTCATTATTTTTATCAACGATATTTGGCACATCGTATTATCAAATATTACTTTACATACAAATTATATGTGAAATATTCCATGTAAAGTCAATATTAATCCAATACACTTCATTGTCGTATAAAGTAGTTATTCACTCGTATCGATTCACACGAATACTTTTAAAAGTCCGATGAGGAAAAGAGATACGAAGGTGTGGTAAAAGTCGTGAAACAATGAGATCGAAAGAAAAGCATTATAAATCACTGTTTTTTCAAGCGAATGAAATGCGATAGTCAGCTCTATAATAGTACATTGGATATAAAGGACTCCACCCAGTTTCACGATTACACGTTCTCACGAACCTTGTCGTCGTCGTCGTCGTCGTCGTCGTCGTCGTCGTCGTCGTCGTTGTCGTCGTTGTCGTCGTTGTCGTCGTCGTCTTTGGTCCACGACAGTAATCATAATAAGCTTGGTTATATCTCGTAAATTCTAACGTTAATAAATAATAATGACGTTATTACGTCGTAACTCGGGACGCGTATTTACGTATGCAAAGCATGCGTGTTTTAAATGAAAAGCAAAAATAAGACGAAAAAATTTTTAAAAGAAAAAAAAAAAGAAAAAAAAATACACGACTCGAGAAATCCATTAATCACTATAAACTAGAAACGTTTATTTCAATATATCACGAGGTTCATAGGGAGAAGAGTGACTAAGTGAATTTAAGGTGGTTTTCAAATTAAATGCGAGTATGACCAAAGACCAACAACGAGACACACGCACACTTCTACCGGTTTTCTATACGAGATAGCCTGCTACTTTCCTGACGAGAACGAATTTCGAGGTGAGATGTGGCTCCTCGTCGTTGGAGGATTTTGTGCAGTATTTCGTCGAGTTTCCGTGTTTCACTGAATCAACCGGTAGCACGTTTTATCTAACATCCTTGCTGCATTCATCAACAGAATATTAGCGAACGTTATGGGTGAGAAAACGAAATTAGGAACCAAGGAAAAAGTGAAGAATATAAACTCGAACTAGTGCGAGAATTAACTATATTATGTTATATTTCATTCGCCCTAGAAATATTTTCCTATATTTATATATATATATATATATATATATATATATATATATATATATATATATATATACAACTGATACGTACAATTATACTTAAATCATACGTTTCAATGTATTATATCACGAATATTTTCGATACTCGCATTTTATCTTCTTATTTGGAAAATTAAGAATGGCATTCTCGTGTACTTCTTCCATAATTAAAATTCTCCATTCGTCAATATCCTTCATAATGTTAATATAATAATAGACCGGAGAAAGAATGTGAAGCTTTTGTATCGTAAAAAATTTTTACATCGTAAAATTACTTGAAATTTTTTTAATTTAAATTCAAGGACATTATTTTCCCACTTACTTCTTTTTTTGGCTCTATTTAACTGTAATATAATCGTGAGTTTATGAAACTTTACAAAAAAAAAAAAAGAAAAAACGAACAAAAAAAAAACAAAAAAAGAAAAAGAAAGAAGAAAAAAATAACCTAAATATGTATGTTGAAAAAGAAAGAGAATAAATTATCGACTTGTAGGAAAAAACACAGATATAGGTAACTAATGCGAAAGTGTAACGCAGGTAACGTGATACGAAGCCGTCAAACGACGAGCTACGATAACGTGGTCGGAATTATAAATAGCGCATAGTCACGGTTTTTCGTGCAAACCCGGCTGAGTAAGTATGCCATCTAGGAAACGCGACAGTTACATTGATATTCGCTGATAAGCCGTGTGGAAGCGCGTAAAACATGATAAAATTTATCGCGGTCGCGAACGAGAGAAACGTGGAAAATCAAAATTCGCGGCTCGTCTCTCGTCATCGCAAAATTATGATATGATGGGGCCACTTGCACGCTAGAATAAACGTCCATATACAAAACTTCGAATGGATGGCTTTAAAAATAAATGATATTGATAATAATAATAATAATTATAATTATAATAATAATAATAATAATAATTTTCAAGCTGTTCAACGATAAAGCAATTATATCATATCTTTATAGCTTATATTATATACTTATTTTTTAAATACAGAATACGTGTAACTTTTTCCCTTAATTCAAATCAAACTCTCTCGATCTCGGAGATAATCGTAATACGCTTTTACAAATTAGAACTCACAAGTATTCAAAGTTCAAAATTGATCTATTTTATAATCGTTATAATTCATATAACATCGTAATTAATTTTTATCCCTTTCGATATGTCGATCGAGCCGAAGAACTTTAATTAGAAAAAAAGAAACAGTATAGATTAGATCTGTTTTATGTCAACGACCAAAATACATACACTATCATTAAGGCGATCATTATCGAATTATTCCTGTGTACATTAACGCTTGCGGGTCGTCAATCAAACATGAATCGGTAATGTTATGAGGGACAATTTCACATGAATTAATACAAGGGGAATGGACATTGAGATTATAGTTAGTTCGACAACCAGCATGAATTCGCTTCTTTTATGAATAAATCAATAGAGAAAGAAAATATAATATTACAAATGAATATAATGCTATTATGATTCATTCAACTTTACATTTATTTATAAGACATTTTCGTATAGTATTAATATAAAATAAATCATTGATTTTATTCATTTCTATCATTATTGTTTCTGACACGATTACGTATATAATATAAATTTTTATACCACTTGATGCTACAAAGAGGAACGAGAAAGATCACAAAAAAAAAAAAAAATAAAAAAAATAAAAAAAAAAGGAAACGAAAAGAAATAAGATAAATCTATAGAAAAAATCGAACAAGAGAAACGTAAGCGACGTTGGAAGTTAGTTAAAAAAGTGTATGAAGCATGTCTCTATCTTTCTCTCTCCCTCTCGTTTTTTTCATTTTCAGACAAGCTAGAAACGTGATATCGGCTGGACCGAAGCAACGCGAATAAGTGCGTAGGCAAGGTTGTAGAGCCTAGGTCCAATATGCGGGAACGTGCTAGTGGTTCCACGAGCGATGTGATTACCCCGTGCGATATCCAATCCTATTGAAGCTTCGAACGGTGGCCCCTTTACATTGGATCTCTTTCCCTCACACATACATACATACGCACACACATTCTCTCTCTCTCTCTCTCATTCACATACACACATACACACACTGGTTCACAATCTCACCCTTGTACGTTCATTCCACTTGGTCTCCTTCCCTTTTACAATTCGCCAACCACTCGTTCTCTCTTGGTGCAACGGTCAGCCACATTTTAGCTGGCTACGATACAAGTACGCACTTCTATACGTATGTGTGATCACGAAGAGACAGACAGAAAGTGAAAAAGAGAAAGAAAAAGAGAGAGAGAGAGAAAGAGAGAGAGAAAAAGTGAAAAAATATGTCGTAAAATGCACACATACACAAAGTCGATACTATACTAGTTAGTCATCGACTATATAGAGAAATTCGTCGGTTTTACCACCGACGATCCTAAAACTCCATACGTAAAGTATTGAATGTGATCAGTGTGAAAGTGAAGGTGAGCCACCCATCACTACCAAGCTTTCGTTGAACTTTCGTGAACCATTCGGTCGGCGCAAGAGAAAGCACCAATTCACGGTATACTCGATGCATTTCGTTCGGCAACACTCGCAACGTATAGCAAATGAATCGACGTAGTCAAAGCTACGGTCCAATCGTAAACCGCGAGAAACTCGGAACTTTGTCTATGTGTTCGCTTAGTTCGTTATGACTGGCAAGTGGAAGAACAGGTTGAAGGTTTCGTAGAAATGTAGAAACAATTATCACCTAGGTGTTAGTGCAAACCCGTCACATTATCGAAGAGTTAATACTAATCCGATAATCGTGTCGAACTATCGAATCTAATCGCTCCAGGCAAGTTGTTACGAGTTCCGATGATCTCGTTAAAGAGATCCGAGATAAACGCTTTTCGAATTTGCTCTTAAGACCGATCATTTCTTTCTTTCTTTCTTTCTTTCTTTCTTTCTTTCTTTCTTTCTTTCTTACTACTTACTGGAAAATACGTGAAACGTAGAAGACTAGTATCTTAGAGATAACGACATTTCTTAAATATTTTTAATATCTAATTAAGAGCTTTTCATTTACGGTAAGGTTCTTTCAAACTCAAACGATGATAAATATTCCTTCTCTTTGTAATCTCCTATCTACTCGACTAATCGATACTCTCATTCGTTTTTAACTATCTTCATTACATTACCTTCGCGTTTGTTAATATAAATTATTAAAATTAAAAAAGAAAAGAAAAAAAATGTTCAATAAATATCTATATACAACATTGACATCATAAACAGTATATTATTAATACGTTTGAAAAGTTTTGAAAATTTTTCAATCATGAATATATAATAATTTCCACGAGTACTTCGGTAGTATT
>NC_060961.1:2070000-2080000 GCF_910589235.1 Vespa crabro | reverse complement strand
ATTTTGCATGAGACATGAATAATGCTAGCGTGTGGTTCCATATTGTTTAATATTATACGAACGATTTTATTATTCGTTATCGCTCGAAATCGATTTGGAATCTCATTGACCTTTTCGTGAGTTAACAAAATTTCAAAATATAAATATATATATATATATATCTTGTAAATCATTTTTATAATACATACATTTTAAACATTATTACTAATTATATCTTATTATATTAAACAAGGTAAGATTGTGGATCAATAAAGAGAATTTAAATTTTAAGACGAGATAACAGGAACGATAGATAATAGGGAAAATGAGAAAGGCAAATGGCAGGACGAAAATGCCCCGACGATTCGGCTGTGAAGAAACTTTTAATTACGCTTTTCTTCGTCGGGCAAGTACCACTTAATTATAAGTTTTGACCTGGGACACGCTCAGCGTCGCTTAGTTAAGTTAGCGAGGGAACTCGAAACGTAACGACACTCCCGTTTTCGTAAACACTCTCGAAAGAGTTTTGATACTATCTAAAATATAAGTTTCTTCTACGTTCGTTCGACAAATGATCCCAGCGAGTCGTTGTTTTCCAAAATTTTCAGGTTCTTAAGTTATATGAATTGCGTATAAATTAAATCCTTTATCATAATTAAATAAACAAATTTGTATTACTTCGAATATTACAAAATATATAGCAATTTTGCTCGTCCAACTAATCACTAATCAGAAGTGTCAAAGCTGTACACCGTGGCTATTATGATTGAACACGTGGATTTGGCACCTGCATGCATATACAATACATTTCGAGAATCGATAGGACGAGCAGCGGTAGGTCAAGCCAAATAGATCTCCCAGCAGAATCCCTTATCATTCTAGCTCGCATTCATTGTCTGTGACAGAAAATACTGATACTCTTTGTTATACTTGTTTCCTTCGAATCTCTAAAATCTACTGCTGTTCGGTTGGGATCAACGTGCCAACGTATATACGAAATAGAGCTCGAACAAGGGTATCGTAAATCGTCGTTCACGTGTCACTCACACATAATATGTACATTTATCTCCGATCTATTTATTCTTAAACTCAATTTATCTCGCCAAAATGAAAAATATATCTCGAATATCTTAATGATATATAAATTAATAATAAACCTATAATTATAAACACACACACACACATACACGCGCATACGCACACACATGCACTCACGCACAAGAATACTTATATTAAAAACCAAAAAGAATGTCAATGTTAATCTGGTTACGTTAATTACAGACGATGTTCACTCTCCAACGATCTACAAACGACTACCTCGCGATACGAAATGCGAGAGAGTACTTACAAAGGTTAGAAAAACATAACAGTTTACCGAAATCGTTAAACAATGATTTATAACGACCTTTGTTAAACATCGACACGATCGAATATTTTCCAATAGGATTGATTGTGTCCTCTATGGATCAACAATACAGAGGACCTGTGCTACATGCGTAACGACAAATCGTACAAGGTGAGAATCTATTCGCGTCTGTGAGCATCGTGATTGGACACGGAGATTCGTCATATATATGTGCATATATTGTCGAATTGGATTGGTGAATCTACGTGCACATTTCGTTGCCAATCGAGAACAACGGGTACGTTATCGGATCTATGTAATCTAAATACTAAAACCTACGTATCTATTCATCTATCTATCTATCTAGGAACTAATGAAAGTGAATATTCTTGTAAAGAGTTTGGTAATTCGTTTGGAACGATCGATCGATCGATCGATCGATCAATCAATCAATGAATCGATAGACATTTCAGACATAAGGTGAGAACTCTTAATTAGCTTTACTAATCAATTAGAAGGCAATCAAGGCAAGAACTCAAGCGTGAAATGTACGAAGACGATGTTATATCCGTTCGAAAGGCTACAGTACCGATCCTTCCTTGACATCGGTATAGCTTGGAGAATCTATCATGAAGATTTCGATCGTACCGAATCACATCACTCATCTAGCTAATTATACCAGTCAAAGCTGTGTTTCGTAGGGACATGGCCGTGATTGTGCCAGTTGATTTCTCTTGAACAGATCTCAACAGAATAATTCGTGTCTGTCCTTGCGGATTGTAGATCGACACGTCCTCCCCCGGATTTAATCGTTTCCGCACGAACGCGTCGTTACCTTAGGTCACTCGATTGATACTCTACAACCAATTCAATTTCTAATCTATCCTCTGGCAAAGGAATTTCCTTGAAATTGTATTTCAATATCTATTTTAACGTTTATAATCGTATATATATATATATATATATATATATATATATATATATATATATAGCGGGTATATATAGAAACGATCTTTTATAACTCCATCATCAATGAAAAAGTCACGTTCAATTTTCAATGAACTCGTTAATAACACGTCGCACGATTTGCACTAACGAACTTTTTCGAAATAATTACGAAACGAACTATCCTTTCGAACTATGGGTCTACTCGTTATCTCACTTCAAATCGTTAAGAGATAAAACCTAAGATTTTTCTCCGATGAAGTTGGCATATCTACGTATAGCTCTCTCTCTCTCTCTCTCTCTCTCTCTCTCTCTCTCTCTCGCTCTCGCTCGTGTATTAGATAGAATCGGAAAATGTGCTTTTAACGTAATCTCGAAGATCGTCGAAAATTCTGATGAATACTGAAGAAATAGAGTTTTTAAACCACGTAGTTATAAAAGTTCGAAACAGATTGTGTTCTTTTTAGAGAAAATTGAAAAAGGAGAAAAAACTGAAGAAGGAGAAAAAGCGTGAGTGCGCGCTCGAGAGGGAGAGAGAGAGAGAGAGAGAAAAAGAGAGAACGCTATGGGTCATCGCCTCGAAAGTTTAAAAGGTCAAAACGAGTCGATGCAGGGGGTAGGTCAAGATGGCCAGTGAAGTGAAATATGGAAACGCGTGGAGTGCCTGTCCATGACGGCGAAAGGGTGGAGAATGGGAGAAAGAGAGAGACAGAAAGAGAAAGAGAGAGAGAGAGAGAGAGAGAGAGAGAGAGAAAGAGAAAGAGAAAGATAGAAGGGAATACGACATAAAAATAATTACGCTGATAGACTGGTGGCACAGTGCCAGGCGCAGTATTGCGACCCTGCCAAAATCAGATACCGCGTTGTTGCGTCCGGATGCATTATTCGACGAAAGGAGATGCAACCGAAAGAGAGATGCAGGACAGAACTAGAGAAAGAGGGAGAGAGAGAGAGAGAGAGAGGGAGAGAGAGAAAGAGAGAGAGAGAGAGAGAGAAGGAATAGAGAGACAAATGTGCTGCGCAAGGCGCATGGCTTACGATAAATTATTATGCCGGCACATTGATTTATGCTTTCTCCAACTGTCAGATCCGCCACCTCTTACGATGCCACTCCCCACCATCGACACCAACTCTGCTATCGTAAAGAATCAGAAATTTTTCTATAATGCCTTTGGCACCGATCTATATCGAGATATACTATAGTACGTAACGTGTCGTTGACTTTTCTTTTACAACACGCGGAACACGTTGTACACGTTTATTCGAAGAAAAATATTATTTCTTTCTCTTTTTTTTCTCTTTCTTTCTCTCTCTCTCTCTCTCTCTCTCTCTCTCTCTCTCTCTCTCTTTCTCCCTTTTTTATTTCTCTTTTAACAAAATAAATATTACCGTTTAAATTTCGAAATAAAATCGAGGGTATAATAAATTTGAAATAAAGTTTGCATCAATGATTTCTGTTGAATATTGACGTCCTCGTTATTTTTATTAATATATATATATATCCATATGTAGATGTATTAAATTGAAAGATGAATATTTTTCTAATAAACGAAATGAAATTTTTTTTATATGTATTCGTACTTTCTCTGTCACTCTCTCTCTCTCTCTTTCTGTATGTATGTAAGTGTGTATGTTTCGTAGAGGATAGAAAAAAATGATAGGAAAGGAAAACAATCTCTTGCGTCAATAATGACCTTTTTCAAGGAAGGAAAATACACGATCGCATTTACCCCAGGGCTTCGTCCTTTCTTATTTCACTTTGTACGTTAACAGGCTTTCTCTCTCTTTCTCTCTCTCTCTCTCTCTTTCTCCTCTCACTCTTTCCTTCTCTTTCTTTCTGTCTCTCTCGCGCGATCGACTTTCTTAATTTCGACATTTGTCTTTGACGACGCGAAAGTACGTAGAAATAGATAGGAAACTGGGAGTGCAGGAAATTGCTTGTTCGTCATGGATACACGGGAGATCTGTCCCTGTAAATGTTCCTGGACGAGATCCAGGTGATGTTTTATCGTCTAAGAATATTAAAAGTGACTCTACCATCGAGAAATGGCTTTAGAGATTGCCTGTCTCTGTCTCTGTCTCTGTCTCTCTCTCTATCTTTGTCTCTCTCTCCCCCCCCCCCTCTCTCTCTCTCTCTCTCTCTCTCTGTGTGTGTGTGTGTGTAAGAAACAGGATAGTGAAACAGTATTACGTACTTACATACGTATATTCGATCGGTTTACTTTCTTCGTTGTTCTGCCCTTCAATCTATCGAAGTAAAACAACGATAAGCTTTTATCTTTGGTAAATAAACACAGAGAAGAAAAAAAAGAAGAATGATTGCACAACGTTCGCTTTCTTACTTCTTTCTACGTTATGGATAAAATTTGATTTCTCATAAAAGGTGGTGGATTGGGTTGAATTGGGTTGGAGTGGGGATGGAGGTTAAAATAATCAAAGTTTAGAATGATTTCGTTAAGATTTTAAAAGGCACGAGTTAGAGGATCTCTTTTTCTGTATCGTCTTTTCCTTTTTTCTTTTCCTTTCTTTTTAACTTTTCTTTTTTCTTCTTTTTTCCTTTTTCTCGTCCTTTTTCTGTATTCCACTGAAGAGCTTAAAAATGAAACGTGAAACGGATGAATCAAATTCCACGAAGCTCTTCCAGTTGCGTTCTCATTTGCGGAGAGAAACCACGTCGTATTCTCCCATTCCATCCGTAGCTTTTCACCGAACTAGCCTCATTAGAATGTTCCAGCAAGAAGGAGAAATAGAATATCCAAGCACGAAAGCCCTTTCTATCGAACATCGTAACAACACTTGAATGAATATTTCCTAAGCGAAATTTGTTTTTTGTTTTTCTCTCTCTCTCTCTCTCTCTCTTTCTCTCTTTTCTTTTTGTTTGTCCTTTTTCCTTTTCTAACTTACTGCATTCGATCATTATCGAAATGAGCTAATAATCCTGGATTAATAAGAAACAAATAGCCTCTTATTAATCAAAAAGAATCAAATATTATTTGTAAATATTGTGCCATTACGATAGATTGGAAAGGATTAAATTACTTTGTTACAACTTTTTTTTTCATTTTTATCTTTCTCACTTCGAGTAGTTTAAAGGCATAAACGATTAATTTCATTTTTTACAATGTTTCCCATTTGTCTCTCCCCCTCTCTCTCTCTCTCTCTCTCTCTCTCTCTCTCTCTCGTGCGCTTCATTCGGTTATCGACATTGGTGAAAAGAAGTTAAATCGAAGGTAGACATCTCGACTGCCGTCGGGACGGGCTACAATGATTAATCGTTCGTAATTAGTCGCATGGAGAGTCGGTAAAAGCGTCGACATTGCGTCTGAGTTAGCGGGAGGAGAATGATTTCTCTGAGTAATTTATCAACGATTTATCTTATTTTTAAGAGGCCTCTTTCGAAGGACATCGAGTAAGAAATCTATATTTATATATATATACACACACACACACACACATATATATATATATATATATATATATTATATATACCTCTAGATGTAAGTATATATTTAGTTGAAAATAAAACAAAAAAAAAACAAACAAAACAAAGGAAAGAAAATATGCAAAGTTCTTGGATGAATATATTAAGTGCGTAATATAAAAGAATATAAATTATGAATAATCATACAGCCAGAAAGCTGCGAGATTCTACGAAATGAATAGTTTCGTTAGGGCATCCTCGATAAATTGTTAGCCGTTTTCCGTACTCTGTTCGCTCGCTTGTTCGCTTCCTTAATTTCGTGCATACGAAGAAGGCGCTGAAATTGTTGTCGTAAAACATCTACAGGCTACCTCCTTCAACATCTAGTCTCTCTCTCTCTCTCTCTCTCTCTCTCTCTCTCTCTCTCTCTCTCTCTTTCTCTCTCTCTCTTTCTCTCTCTCTCTCTTTATCTCTTCACCGTTACGAGACGAATCTCACGAAAGCACTTCATTTTCGTGAAGGTTCACGCGATGAGGGCCGCACTAGGCGAAAAATAGGATGCATCTATGAATACAGGAAGCGTGTTTTGCCGTGAATGAAAATTATATATGTACGTAACGCGCTTGCCTCTTTATATGTAACAGAAAACTCGTTCAAATAAAAAAAAAAAAAAGAAAAAAAAGGGAAGAAGAAGAGGAAGAAGAAAAAAAGAAAAGTTCCCTTTTCATGCACTTGCATCTTCAGAAATTAAGAAACAAATAAGAATAAAAAGGAAAAGAAAACAAAAAAAGAAAAAAGAAAAGAAACGGAAAAAACAGACGAACGAACTCATTATATTTAACATTCAACAGACGACAATTCGAGTTAAATATAATTGTTGATGATATCACGGATAAATCCTTATCGTGAAACTTTGACGTCCTAGTAACGTCACAAAAAGCTTGATATACGCGGCCAAAGGATTATAATACATCAGGATCAGCGACAGGATTTTCTGATCAATTAGCAGTAGAAGCCAAACTAAGCGTCTGTCACGTCCGGTTAAAGTTTCCTGCTGCTGCTATTTTCAGGAGAGGAAGAGAGAGAGAGAGAGAGAGAAAGAGAGAGAATGGTTAAAGGGTGGTTGAGTGAAAAGGGGTGGAATGGCGTTTCCTACGTCACCTACGATTTGTGGAAGTCGTGTGCCATCGACGTTACAAACGATTGTTCTCGACTTAACCTTTACCACGTTTTAATATCGCTTTAACTTGTTGAAATTTCAATTTAATTCGATTTATAATTCCTATTCTTGCTTGCTTTTTTTTTTGTTCTTAATTAATTTATTAATTCTGGAAGTATATGACAAATTGATAAAAGAGAAAGAGAGAGAGAGAGAGAGAGAGAAGAAGGAAAAAAAATAAATCAAAAAATATTTTCAAATGTATATATATATATACAGATTTGCTCATACATTCATAGATATATTGTCGAATATAACTATAATATAATTGTCAGATCGCAGGCTAGAATGACTATGCACGCTCGAACAAATTTAAGCTCTATCTCCCTCCGACGAACGAAATCGCAGTTGCGATTTGCTTCGAGAGGATTTGCCCGAGCGTGATTGGTCTGACGAACATCATAACCAAATTTGAATTGGACGTTTCAGCGCGATTCGCCATGACGTTCGGCCGTCGATTCATGCGATTATTAATTCACCATATCGATCATATTGTCTAAGGTGAGCGAGCCTCGACGTTGTGAATATGAATTCTTGGTTCGTCGATTTAGATTTTGATACTCGAGATACGTCGATTATGTTTGAAATTATCTTATATCGTTTTAAACGATAAAATAAATCTAATAATATCTGAGATTATGAAGTGGCATGGACGTCATTATAAAAACATTTCGTGTCGTTTACTTTTTTTAATCAATTATAAAATCAATAATCAAAGTAAAATAAATTAAAAATTTAATTGTTTGATATCAATTACACTTAATAAGAAATATTCGTTTGATTTATTATTTAATCTAATTATCATATCAAATTTACTTAAGAATATTCATTCATTTTATCAGTCTCGAAGAATGCCGTGGAAAATTGACGAATTCGAAATCCATCGTAAAAGTTGAAAGAAACTGGTCCGTTTCTAGGATGATGCATCGAGATAAGAAAAGTAACGAGCCAGTCATCCGAACGTCGAAGTTACTCACCTGAGGTTTTCCTCTTGAACTATCCCACTTGGAAGGTTGATCTCCGATCTGTTTCAGGATCGCGAACAATGTAAAGTTTACGATCGTGCACCAGAACTGGAGAAAGGTTTGGATGGCTCTCGTGAGAGAATTCGCGAATCTCTTTCTCGAGAGCGAATGAAAAATTTTCTCGTTACGTTAACGGCAGTAAAATATTTTAACGCTCTGGACTAGAATCATGTTTGACGTTGTTACTAAGAAAGACAGACGGAGACCTGATAGAAAGAAAAAAAAGCGAGAAAAAGAGAGAGAGAGAGAGAGAGAGAGAGAGAGAGAGAGAGAGAGAAAAGAAGAAGTAAAAGACATGAAAATCTCGATAAATCTGTTGATTTTCGAAGAATATACTTGGAAGTATGTAAAAGGAATAGAAATAAAGAAAGTAAAGAAAATAAACGAGGCAAAGTTTTTCTTATACCATCGTAAATTTTCAACTCTACGAAGAAATAAAAAATAAAACTACCGTGTAACGTTCATTTCGATGGGAGTATTGTCTTTTCCTGGTGAGTTTGCCTCCGTTACGAACCAACGAGGTCGTGTTCCATTTGGCGCAGGGCCCTGCAAGTACCCTACAAGTATTCGAGTACACTCTATTCTTTGATCGTGGATTTATTCGATGACATTATTTCCTATTACGATCTATCCGAAGTCTCATTTCCGTTACTCTACCGAAAAAAAAATTATCTCAATGGTTTTGTTCTCTAATGCTTTTCAAAGAATACTTCAGAATACATTCTTTTTCTCTCTCTCTCTCTCTCTCTCTCTCTGTGTGTGTGTGTGTGTGTGTGAGAGAGAGAGAGAGAGATAAAGAGAGAAAACTCTTTAAAAGAATATTAGTAAGGATTCGAATATATTTATATCGAATATATAAATATACATATATCAAATAAATGTTTAAAACTCTCCTCGTTGACACTGGAATACATTGTAATCCTACTATCGAAGAAGTAAGAAAAAAAGAGAAAGATATTTCGGGCTCGAAAATTTTTCCCAAATTCGTTCCAAATAAAATCCTCTGGCACGATTTCCCACTTGGAACGTGCTCCATATCGATTCGATTTGAAAACTCTATAAATATCTTCCACTATTGCCTATTCGTTCGGGAGAGTCGTCGACTAGTTATAATTCCAAAGCTAAAGTCCGAATCGGGATATCCTACTTTCCCGAGAGGGAGTATTTTTATAACGAAATATGCGTTCAAGTGGAATTATGAAAAAAAAAAAAAAAAAAGAAAAAAAAGAAAAAAAAAAGAAAAAAGAAAACTAAAAAGACCAAAAAGAAAAAAGAAACGAACGAAGGGGGGAAAAGAAAAAAGGAAAAGAAATGGAAAAAGAATAAACGGAGGGAAGAGAATTCTTTGATATGTTGGACAGTTTAAAGGGAAAAAGAAAAGAATAAAAGTCGTGAGAATCTTGCATACGTTTCTGCATACGTCGCATTATTCTCGCTATCCCGATTTGCTTTAGGACGGTGGAAAATATTTGAAAATTTACGATGTGCCACCCTTCTCTAGAGTCGATGCAGTGACGGTAACGGAGTTTCACCCTCGTTCTTTCTATCTTCCTTTCTTTCTTTCTTCCTTTCTCTCTCTCTCTCTTTCTTTCTGCCTCTCTCTCTCTCTCTCTCTCTCTCTCTCTCTCTCTCTCTCTTTCTCTTTCTCTTGTTCGTTTAGCCGTTCCAAAACGATCCTCCTTTTTCTCCTTTCTCGACTTCCCTTGCTGACTCGACTAAAACAACTCCGCAATTACTCTCTGAGGATCGTTACAACCGAGGGAAACAGTGTCGGTACGGCTTGTTGAACGAACCAACGAATGAAGGTAGAAACGAGTCGAAGTCGCGACTACTCCCATGCGTTCATTCTCTCTTTCACAATCATATTACGAGAAAATCGAGAATTCGTTAATTCTACAATTGTCATTTACTTTCTAATTGCATATATAGATATGTACATACTTACGTACTTAACTATTATCGTTTCATATAATCGATAACAATACGAAAAATCTATCGAATATATACATACCATTCGTAATTGTAATATCAACCCGAACGATATTTCTATTATTAATTATTTTCGA
>NC_060961.1:2027500-2065000 GCF_910589235.1 Vespa crabro | reverse complement strand
TATGCAATGCATTTAGAGCAGCTTCGCCAGCAATATTAATTTTCCTCTTGTTCGCTCGGCGAGTCCGGGTTGCATTCGGGGTGTCAGTGGGTTAATTAAATCTCGATTCTCTTCCCTAGTTTGGAATCGGGGAAGGAAAGAGGCTCGTTTTGAAAGAGAGAAAAAGAGAAAGTGGAAAGGGTAGAACGCGATCGGAAATAGGATCGACAAAGAGCCAGGAAATAAACGAGACACATCATCAATTGTATCATTATAAAAGAGGAAATGTCATGCAATTAATTGAATTGTACGAACACAAATGCATTCGTATTCTTCCATTATGATGAAGGTTTTTACTTACGTACACGTATATAGTCCGATTCTAGAAAAGTAAAAGTTAATTAGGAAATTAAATAATGAGTCTCAATTAAAGCTCGAACTCATTGAAATATTTGTCGTTGATCGTTCGTTTTCCAATGGCCAACTATCTTTAACGTTGCTCGAGCTTATTTTCATCGAATTATCGTTGATCGATTATCGTTATAATCGCCAATCGAGGATAGAGATTATTGGTCCGCTTTTCCTCGACTTATTCCACCAATTCAAGGGGGACTTGGAAATTTTGTAAATTATCGCATGCACGTGGCAATGGAAGCTCGTTACGAGCTTGCAAAGGTTAGGTGTGTGGTGGATACCGAAGAGAGTGAGGAATATCGAAGAGAAAGAGAGAGAGAGAGAGAGAGATTCTAGGACAAGAGAAAGAGAAGAGTGGGGAAGGGTGCAAATCGTCAGGATCGGTTGCATTCAGGGTGCGACACCCATTCAATTAACCGTCGGCAAAGTGAGTACTCACTCCCTACGGTTTACAGTGAAATATTCGGGCTTCTTTACCGTCCCACATATCACCCACTGCCTCACCAGTTCCCACATAACGCGCGGTAACACATATTACGCTCTCGTGAGTTATAAATTGGATCACGTTACTGCATTATTCATGATCCAGAAGAACGTCAAAGACGTTTGATTCATTTCATATCCAAGAACGGTAGGCAGGAACGGCAAGGAAAGCGGTACCTCCAAGATTCCCACCTGACCAACGTCATCTCTTCGTCCTTTTGAGTCTTCCTTCTCTATCTCTTTTCTCTCTCTCTCTCTCTCTCTCTCTCTCTCTCTCTCTCTTGCTCTTTATTTCTCCCTTTTTCATTTTATGTATCTATCAACAAGATGCATTATCGATTGAAATCATTAAAAGTTTATTCCAATATTTCTATAATTTAAATTAAACATTATTGAATTATTACTACGATAAAATAAACGATATCAGAAAGTTTACGTTTCATTTGATCGTTTCAATATTTAATTCTCCATTTAATTACGTCAACATTTTTTGTATTCCATTTTAATTCGTTCGTTCGGCAAAGATTCACGATTTTCTGTTTCCGAGATGTGTCATGGGTTTACTCAGGACGTAGAAACTTTTCCCCTCGGTATGGTTCCAAGCCGTACACCGAGAATTATGGCCGTTCTTTCGGAGGTGTTTACACCAAATGTAGATTTTAGCCAGCTGCATGGCCGCTTTAGTCGGAGACACTTTATCGCCATCTTCCCAGGTGCACTCGACGAGCCTTTCTGAAAGCAGAAAAAAACGTCGCATGAGAGAGAGAGAGAGAGAGAGAGAGAGAGAGAGAGAGAGAATGAAAGAAAGAAAGAAAAAGAAGTCATTTCAACGATAAACCGCGAGGGAGGATGCTTGTGAGACGATTTAATGCGCCTAAATATTTTTACGTTTTCTTATGAAAGATCACGGTATATAAATATTAAAGTATAAAACAATTTAATAATAATGTTAGGCAAATTTTTCAAACGTATTCTCCTATCTCAAGAGTTTTTAGTTTTATCAATTTGTATGTTTAACTTTGGTCACCAGATTTACGTATATATACACAAATTCTCGCACGCGCGCGCGCACACGCATACATACACATATATGTAAGTATGTATATTTACGTATGTAACTATATACGTACACATATTCAGTCAACCTACAAGGCGACTTTCCCATTTCCACTTGGAAGTCTCCAGTGAAATAGGAAGATCGAAAGATTTGACCCGACGGAAAAACGTCGACGAGGCACCAATCATGGCTCGATAAAAGTTCGAAATCCCAGAGCATTCGCCATCCGGGAGTCGGAACTTTTCGACATTCGCTCGTCGGCAGAAAACTCATCCTTGTTTCCAACTATAAGCTCACGCATTTCCAGAATTGAATCGCGAAAATCTTACCGATATCGGCTTTTGCTGAAGGGAATCTGGATCTCGTCGATTCGAAAATAAAAACTGGCCTTCTTGAAACAGGATGGGAAAAATATTCTATAGATAATACGTGAAAGAGAAATAACGCACAATAATATTGGATATTTTTGTATTAAGACAAATTTCAAATTAAAATATTACGAACTTTTTTTTATCGTAGCACGTTCTTTCTTTTTTTTTTTTTTCTTTTTTTTGAATTTCGACTAAATAATAAATATAAATGACTTGATTTTCTTTTTTCTTTCTTTTTTTTTTTTTTTCTTTATTAAAGAAACGTATTTCCACGAGTAGAGAAAAGTAAAATTACATTACATTATTCTTTCGATATATGAGCGAGTAAAAGTCTCTTTGTGTTGGGAAGTAAGAGAGTTCGAAATGTAATACTCGAACAATGAAGGCGGCATAACTCGTGGCTTTTAAAACATGTTAATTCATATAAAAAGCAGAGTCGTGAAATAAAAGTTAAAAAAGGTACGAGCTTCCTTCTTCCTTTTTCTTATCCTTTCTCTTTAGTAAACGTGCTTACTTAAGTCGTATCGTGCAATTCGTGACACGGATACGCCGATTCATGTTAATTTCTCTTTCTCTCTCTCTCTCTCTATCTCTCTCTCTCTCATAAACATATATACACATACACAAACACACACAAACACATACAAATACACTCTTCGTGCCATTATATAGAGACGGTAACGTTAATTTGCATTAATTATTTCTCAGTGTTGTAGCGCTAACGAAGACGTTGCGTGCGACCATCTCGTCTTCAGTTTCTCCAAGTTCTCTTCTCTTTATTCCATCTCTTCCTTTCTTTGTATTTCATGCAGCCGCTATTAATTCGAAGCTCTTTGAACTCGCTTACACGTTCTACGTTCCCGCGAGTGGTTCGAATAAAAGAACGTTAATTCCGGTGGCACGAAAGAGATGATCTATCTGATGACCAAACGTAATTAAGATCTGTCAGAATAGATAATAAGGTATTAATTAATCCTTTGAATGAAATCGTAATTATTAGATAATAACGTATATAGGTAAAAAAAACATATGTTTTCGAGATATCGATAAATCGATCTTATTATATCAATATTATCTGAGAACGTAAATAAAAAGAGGACATTTTTCCCTTTATAATGGTTTTCGTTTCAAGTCTCTACGACTTTTCGTTGCGGAGATATAATCCTTTATATATTTTCATTCATAATTTTCTAGTACAGCTGATCGTAGTAATAGTAATAGTAGTAGTACTACTTCCGAGAAATTATGTAGGTCAGTGGGTCAAAATAAAGATGTTTTACTTAAATCGAAATATCTCCGGAACTATAAGTCGTAGAGACTTCAAACAAAGAACGTTTTTAAGAGTATTTTTTTTTCTCCATTTTATAACATATTACTAAAAATTATTAAACAATTTTTTATAAACAATTTTTTATAAATAATTTTTTTTTAATTCATTTAAAAAGAATACACGATTGAAGAATAAGTCGTCATACACACATATATATATATTTTTTTTTTTTTTTTCATTGAAAACTATAATAGTAGTAGTAAACATTACAACTTTTATGCACTGCGTAACGTTCACGTGCTTTTATCGTATACAATGTTATGCCAAATTTATGGAAACGTTTGCAGTATGGCTTCCTTTACATAGAAAATGTTATAAAGCGTTGATAGAATCGAACTATGTTACATCTTGTTTATACGTGCATAATATGTATATAGATGCACAGATACATATGCGTCGATACAGGCAACGTTCTCATTGATCCAATGTGAAATGGTGCAGTATTGAAAACGTTCGCTTCACGAAAATCATTTTACAAAATTAAATCGACATGCCGGCACGAACGTTCGTTACTCAAAATTCGTGGTAAAATCAATCCTTTTACTACCTTTATCCCCATCCTCTTTATCGTAATGTTATAATTTTTAATCGGTACAACGAATACATTAACTAACAGAATCGATTAATTCTTTTTTTTTTTTTTTTGGTTATTTTAGTTGAAACTCAAGAAATAATTTCATTTCATCTCATAGTACTCGACCTATTATATCGAAAAACGAAGCAAGATGAAAATCGAGGTCGCCTTATAATACATTGTTACACGACAATGGCGTCCGTTGGCGAACTTGTAATGAAATGAGCCACTTTACGAAATCTCATAACACGTTTCCGTACTCTTCTTCGGTAAGGGAGTAAATTAAGCCGCGAAACTTCCGCGCACTTAACCTAACAGGATAATTGCGTGATGATGATGATGATGATGATGATGTATCTCGAAAGAAAGAAAGAGAGAATAAAAGAAAATAAAAAAGTGGTGCCCAAGAGTCGCGTGGAAAACGCGCGAGATTTTAAACTATTTTAATCTGTAATTAAATATCGTTATATACCGAAATCATTTTCTTTTTTTTTTTTTTTTTAATTCTAAATACTATTTGTTGGAAGAATTTCTTAAGAAAAAAATTGTATAAAAGAAATTAAACGTAAATCAAATCATATGTATGATATAGATAAAGATCGATTTAAAGCGATATGAAAGAGAATGTTGCAAAGAACGATAGACTTTAAGAGTGAATATTAAGAAAATTATGAGTTTTTAAATGAATGAATTTTGTTTAATAACAGAAAAAAATTCGTCAGAAGAGTCAAAGTGTAGGAAATTAAAATGAAAAGGGTCCGAGCGTACCCCTATTAAAAGTATATTTTAAGTTATAACTTTAATCATAATATTTTAATTAAATTATTTCAATTTACAAAATGAATTTATCAGACAGAAATAAGATCTCATATTTTTTACAATGTGTTAATTGTTATTAAACATATCGTTATTTCTATTATATTTTGTTAGCAACATACTTATAAACATATAAATGTAATTATATGATCGATGTAAGAAATTATATCTGAAAAAATGAGATTTTTTAATTTCATCACATTTCTTTCGTTCTATTAATATTATCCTATCCAGTGATATTATGGTATAGCTAATTGAATGAAAAACAAATTTAATTAATTAGTGCATATAAAGGGATCGCATTAGTGAAATTGATGTAAATATCGCAGGTCTTCTTGATTACTATATTTCGGCATTCATCATATCGCACATCGCGATTCATAATTGACTAAATCGCAATCCAACGATATAAATATAGAACGAGGCTATATTCATTCGTTGATACGTAATTTATATCTCGTAGAACGTAGGTAGGTATACTATGTATATATAATATGTATATATATATATACCCATATGTATATATATATATATACATACATATATATATATATATATATACATATATACATACAGAGGGATTCCCGTGTTACCGAGATTCACGAGGATTAACCAAAAAGTTATCGGAGTGCGGAAACTGTGCTTTTATCCCGACATGTCAAACAGGTCGCTCCAACGGTTGACCTACTCTACTACTTCGTCGAAACACGATTATATCTGTGCTTTAATTTCGCTCTTGCGCAGCTGTCACGCTCGCGATCCTTCTTCTTTTAATTTTCTGCAAAGAAGACAATCCTAGCGTACATATACATCTAGGACAAAGAAGAAAATATATAAAAAAGAAAAAAGGAGAAAGAGAAAAGAAGAAAGAAGAAGGAGAACGAGAGAAAGGAAAAAAAAAATCATCGGTATTGCAATTTTCACTGAAATAAACTCTAGAGTATTTTCTTTTTTAATCATAAAATATGCGCTAGTATTTTAATAAAATATTATTAAAAAAAAAAAGAAAAGTAAATAGAAAAAAAAAGGAAAGAAAGAAAAAAGAGACGAAAGAAGAAAGACAAATATATTAATACTAACTTATAAGCGTGACAGCTAAAATACACATATGAAGTTGTAGTATTATGTATATTGAATGTCATTATAGATAACATCGTTATTACGATATATTAGGATGAGTTATCGATTTAACAAACAATAAATTATCTCACATATTAGATCTATTTTCCAGAGACATGGTTGATGAATTAAGTTATACGCATACGACGTATATGATGTATATGTATATGCTTGCATACACATTCACGAAAAACGAAGTATTTTCAAGTATAGTCACCTGTGCATCAAGTTTGATCGATCAAGTTTCTTGTATACATATATTCATGCGCTTGCGGATAGGAAAGCTTCCGAGAACTCGAAAGAATCTGAAAATCTTCTTTTTCCGTGTCATCCAAGGAATCCAACAAAAGGAAACGCCCAGTAAAAGACATATTTTATTTTTTCTTCTTTCTCTACCTTTTTCCTTCTCTCCAATAGAAAGCGTTATTTTCTCGACTACAATGACGTATCGAACGTTTTATATAGCGCATCGCAACGCATCATCGTCCATCTATCTTATTTAACTTCGAAATCCGGATAGACGTCGTGCACGATTTAACGATTTACTTTTTTCTATTTCTCTTTTTCTCTCTCTCTCTCTCTCTCTCTCTCTGTTTCTTTTCATTTTTTATTTATTTCCCTTTTATTTCATTTTTCTAGATTTCTCACTATAAACCTAGCGCAAAGTGACTCGAGTAAGGGGGAAAAGATTTTTATTTGCCAACGTTTATCAAAAAAAAAAAAAAAAAAAAAAAAAAAAAAAAAAAAAAAAAAAAAAAACATTCCAACGATTGATTATGTTTCTTCTGTCTTTTATATATTTTAAATATGAAGAAATACAGAGACTATACGATATTCAAATATTCAGTTCATTTTCAATGTGTTAGCTCGAAATAATATCAAATAAATATCATTCATATTCATTTCGGTATTTTTAAAGGTTAACTGTAAACGAACAAGATAAATCATTAATAAAGAAATTGAATAACACTTCGAGTACGTCGATTGTGGACACGTTCATTGACTTAAATGTCAATATTACTTTCAAATAAATTTTCTGGAACATCGATGGCACGTCTCCCTTTATTCAAATTCTTTCTCTCAAAAGAATGAGAAGGAAGGAAGAAATCCCGCTATTGGTTGAGTAAAAACAGAAAGAGAGAGAGAGAGAGAGAGAGAGAGAGAGAGAGAGAGAGAGAAAGATGGAAGAATTGGTATATGAACGATGTAAAGCAGCATCACTTTGTAGTACGAAAAAAGAATTACGAATATCTATAGATATACATACACGCAATATACACACACGCACGCACGCACACACACACACACACACACATATATATATATATATTCGAGCGGAAAGAATTTTTTACGTTAACCTGAATGCTCGACTCCTTTCGCGATCACTTCCCATAGTTTATTGGCTGCCTTTACCGATAAGCCAAACGAGAGTCATTGAATCGGGTCAAAGGCAGAGCTACAGACAACCTTTGAACTCCCGTTCGACTTGTTGTCCGCGCGTCAATTCCCTCGACTCGATTGATCGTTGCTTAACAAAGCGCGTTCTACCGTGCATCGTCGTGTTCTACATACGTACATACCTTCACATACCTATATACGTTAACGCATTGTCTACGTATACATATGAAATATGTGAATATATATATATATATATATATATATATATATATATATATATATATATATATAAACGGAAATTTGCTTTTTATTTTATCATAACGTCAGAGCTTCCATTCGAGTGTTTTTCAATCAAAATCATTTTCTGTCTCTCTTCTTCTCTTTCTCTTTCTTTTTCTCTTTCTTTCTCTCTTTATATTTGTCCGCTCCCCCCCCCCAATCTCCTTCACTTTCTTTCTCTCTCTCTTTCTCTGTCTGTCTCTTTTTTATCTATCTATCTCTCTTCACTTTCACCGGAAATAATTTATTCGCCACGTGAGAATCGAGATATTGGCTGTTGCAGTTGAATCGCCATAGAAGAATCGGCAGTCGAGCGTGGCTGATATGATTTTTGCAGAGAAAGAGAAAAAGGAGGAGAGAGAGAGAGAGAGAGAGAGAGAAAGAGAGCGATGATCGTCGATGGCCGATAAAATCGACTTACCAAGTCAGCAGATTGTAATAAATTTTATTGGAACATCCAGTCGTCGGCCCATTTCGCCAGTTTATTTTTTCTCCGTCCCAACGAATTTTCCCGAGAGTGAACGTGCGAACGATGTAAACGAAGCGAGGAATCTTTCGTTCGATGGAAGGTAAATCTCATCTCGTTACGAGACAGCTTATCGTTTTTCTCTCTCGTCGATGAACACATTTATGATTTTTCTTTTTTTTTCTTTTTTATTTTTTCTTTATTTTTTCACATGTCGATAACATTTTCATTCTGTGTTTCATGCAAATCGAAATAACGAGAAAAATGGAAAGCTTATATATATATATATATATATATATATACATAAAAAAAAAAAAAATAGAAGAATAGAAAGTAGAAAAACGATTTTTTCTTTTTTTTATATACAATATACACACATATATATATATATATATATATATATATATATATATATATATATATATCGAATAATGCATTTCGCGGATATGCAGAGAACGCTTATTAATTATCAAATTATTGATACGTTGAACCTGTTGTTGGTCATAAATTATTTGCTTTCGTTTTACGAAAGATAAAGGTATTGGTGTGACCTCGTAATTATCCGATTACCTACAATCTGGAAAAGGGGACAACGTTGTTTCAAATAAATGCGAAATCGCCCTAAACGAAATGCGAAAATTGTAAATTCAGTCGACAAGATAACGAGCCACAATAATTGTCCTTTAAGCGTGCCAATTGTTTATGAACATTGTCCGACCTTTTTATTTTTCCTTTTATCTTTGTATTCTTCTTTATTGGATTCTCTTTTCGAGTAAACCTAATGAATTCAGACAAGAAGGGAAGAATTCTAAGTAAGAAGGATACAAGAAAGAGAAATAGAGACAGATAGGCAGAGAGAGAGAGAGAGAGAGAGAGAGAGAGAGAGAGAGAATGTGAGAGAGATAAAGAGAGAGAGAGAGAGCAGAGTCTCGTAATCGGAACCGAGAAGTTTCCGGTAAAATCCAACGTTGATTAAAGCCGTTTCCTCGCGAATGAGGGAATAAATAGGGCAGCGTGACCCTCGAGAGCTGCATTGCAGCTCGCGAGCATTGTCTGGGGGAACGGCGTCGACAGAAATATAAAGCAAGATTGTTAGTAGCGGTACCATTAACGGTGGTTCAGTGAAAGCATTTAGAGGCTTGTGATTTTTCAACGAAGCTTTTTCAAAAAGGCAGAGAGAGAGAGAGAGAAAGAGAGAATGAGTATGTGTAACATAAAAACAAAATAGACAGAACTTACTGAATCTTATTAATTTATGAATGAATCATCTGCAAGAATTTTCATTCTCCGTTGATTTTAGTTCCTTCTTTATTCTTTTCTTTTTTTCTCCTTTTTTTTCCAATTAAATTAAATCAACTTTTGAATTAAGAATATTATTTTATTAAACGGTACATACGATAAAGAGAACGAAGTGTTACCTTCCGGTTTTTACCGAAAGCTTAAACTTTGAGTATTTTCAGAAACAAATGAGTTTTCCTTAACTCCTTCGGCATAGTTCTGCAGATGCAAATACATTGCTAAAGTGTTTAACACGTTACGGTATTTAAACGAGAAAATGAAGGAAAGAAAAAATAAGAGAAAATAAAAAAAGGATGAGTTTGCAAATAGACGCGCAAATTTCTTTCTCTCTCTCACTCTCTCTCTCTCTCTCTCTCTCTCTCTCTCTCTCTCTCTCTCTATTTCTATCTCTAGTATATGTTGAAAACTATTCTTTTAAAAGTATAATATGTTCAAAGTGCCCAGAACGGTTCTTTTTTTTTCTTTTTAACTTTTTTCGTAAAATATCGATAAACGATGTTTGTGCTTACTTTTTTAAACATTTCAGTCAAAGTATCATATAGTTACACACACACACACACATATACATACACACAAATATACATATATATGTATATATATATAAATTGTTAAGATATTTTCTGAAGTATTAGAAATCTATTGGGAAAATTGTATTATCGAGAAAATTATTATCCCTATCGATCGCGTTATCCCTTTCTATGGTATTCAAACGATACAGCTACTTCGATATAACTATTTAAGCTGGAAGCAATATTGATCTTCCGATAGTTTAGATACAGAACACTTGACTCTTACTGTGCGGTGCTTTGTCTATAAATCGTCTCTCGTACGTGCCATAGGAGTCTGTTGGTGTGTTCACCGTCTGGCTATCGACTACCGACTACTCCACTTTCTACTATATCCTACACCTTTTACGAACGATACTGTCGTTTACGACTCGCATTACGTGTGTATTCTATTCCTGTACTGTGATTTGTTCGAATGTCGACCTATAGCACGTATCCTACGGCTTGGGCCCTTACAAGAATCCAAATTCTTGTTTTAGTACAATCGAAAAACCAGCAGACTCCAAGAGAAAAGGCTCTACGTAGTGGATTGGACGTTTCAAATTTTAATCTCGGCTATCGTTACAAGCATAGAATACAAATTTTTCTTATTAAAGAGAGAAAGAGATAGATAGATAGAGAGAGAGAGAGAGAGAGAGAGAGAGAGAGAGAGAGAGAATGTGTGTTTACGTGTGCACTGAGTGTTCCGAAAAAAAAAAAAAAAAAAAAAAAAAGATTAATATACTCGTTTAAACACGATTACATTTATGTAGATTATAAAAAAGTTTACGTAACATAAATTTATAGATAAATGTTACGTGCCAGGATTTAAGAGTAACCAGAATATGTAATATAAGTTCATCCTCGAATACAATGGATAACACCGAGATTAATATTTGTTGAAATATGTAATTTATTGTATATCTCTAAGTAGCAGTAAAATAGAAGATTTCTAAGAGTTAAGAAGAAGATACTAAATGCAGTTAGATAGAAAGTTAAAATCTATTTCTTGTTGGTTTTTGAAAAACCAACGATTATAGGAAACTTATATGAGAGAGAAAAATGAATAAAAGAAAGACTTATAAGAGAGAGATTTTATTGAGAGATATTATTGAAAAATGATTTTGTAGTATAGTAATAACTAAGTTCAATGATCTTACAATAATATGTACAGTAGTTATAATAATAATGATGATGATAATAATAATGACGTGGAGTCTAACGTAACGATAAACAATTTTCTGTATTAGAATTTCTTTCTCTCTCCCTCTTCCTCTCTTTCTCGTATGTATCGCTGGAAAAGGATAGAATTAGTACAGGTATAAGTTAATATAGACAGATAAAGAGAAATCTCGAAGAAGATTAGGCATGACACGATTCGATACCGGATAAACTGGCTGGTGTTGAAACTTCGTTGATGTCCCGGCTGTCGCATGTTCTCGATGTATCGTTCGATCGAGAGTGTGCCAGAAGCATCGAAGTACTTTGCAAAGCCTCGTTACAAGCAAACAGCCTCTACCCATCCTCTATATCTGATCATCCCTAATTACTTTCTCCTTCCATGATCGCGTATCGATCTACATTCGTTCTTTTTAAATAATTTCTAAACGCTACTAATACCAAAAATGTCAAAATCTTCTATACAATTTAATTTTTCACACTTTCTATTCGTTTCTTTCTTTTTAATCTCTCATCAAAATTTTAACATCGGCCTGACGGACAAACCGATAAAATCCTCCCTTAAAAATCAGAAAAATTGTAATTCAGGATTTTCATCGGTGCGCTGACTTCAATCGACCGCTTTGCAATACCTTTTCTGTTAATCTTCAATCTCGATTCGTATGGAAATCGTGGCTAGTCGATATTTTTCAAAAGGAACATTAATTTCATCGAATGGTTCAATACCATCGAAGTAACGAATTGCTTGGGAAAATTCAATTTTTAACAACGAAAATATTTTTCTATTACTACTACTACTACTACTACTACTACTACTACTACTACTACTATTACTACTATTACTATTACTATTACTACTACGTTTACTTTATTTTAAAATATATATATTTCTTTGAATTAAATTCTGAATTTCTTTGAAATTCTTCAAAGAAATGATTGGAATTGACATAGAGAATCGAAGTTATATCTTTATTTCCAGACAACCGCAAGATATCGTTTCGCGTCCTCGTTACCGGTAATTAACTTGTCCGATGCAATTACGAACTTTCGCGGTCAAAACGAGCTCACCCTGGTTTTAACCGCCAGTATGGCAGCCTCGTGTTAAACGTATTACCGGCGAGGAATTCACTCAATTTACGGGTGTCACCTAATTAATGTCAGGATGCAGGTATAATTTCATTTATTCGCGATTATCGCCAACGGCCAACGATAAGCCTGAAAATCGTTCTATCGTCGGACGCAACAGATGAAACGTAACTCTTTTTCGAAAATATACATCTTATTAACGCCTTGAAAATAAAATGAACGAGAAAGAGATAGATAGATAGATAGATAGATAGATAGATAGATAGAGAGAGAGAGAGAGAGAGAGAGAGAGAGAAAGACAGAGAAAGAAAGATAATGAATTATTTTTCGTTCTCGTTTAATCCGAACTCGTTTAATACGTTGATAAGAAGAGATCATCTCACGTTTGTTATTCTTTTTCTTCGCTTGCAAATGAAATTACAGGAATGAATCGAAAAGCTCGTGGAGCATCGTAATGAGAGTTACACGGAATCGAAGGTACTTCCTAGTTAATTAACTTCTTAGAGAAGAGGGGTGAGTTGAAAGAGGATAGAGGGGCAGATTCGCTTAAGTACCTAAAGGTTAAGCAAGAGAGACGGTAGCCTGTTAAGTTGTAGACCGTAGGGCCAGGTAGGGGCGAAGAGTGGGGTGAAGTGAACGCGAGTTACCTTTCTTATGGCTGGTATTAGGATCGAGCACCATTCATGGCGAACCCACGATCACCGTTCCGGGGTAAGGAAGTTTAGACGCTTCACTCTCTCTCTCTCTCTCTCTCTCTTTCTCTTCCGTGGTAGAAAATAGGGAGGGAGTAATACAGTTCTGAGCTTCCAGGGAGTACTCCAAAATGGGAGATGTTTGAAATTACCTTGCTTGAAAGAGGCTGAATTCCTTGAGAAACGATTTGGTTTTAGTAATAGTAGGAGATTAATGGAAAACGTCGACGTTTTTCTTAAAGATCTGACAAATTTCCAATGCAATTTTAATTTAAAGTCAGATTCGCATCTAAATATTTTAATATTTATCTCTTAATAATTAATCCCGCCAATTATTATTTATTTTTATTAAACAAAACAACGAACGAACAAAAAAATAAATGATATCGTCGATGAAAAACAATTTACGTGCGATCTCGTTTGATCGTTACGAAAAAGAAAAAAAAAAAAAAAAGAAAAAAAGAAAAGAGAGAAAGAGAAAAAGAAAAAAAAGGAAGAAAATTAGTAATAAAAGAAAGAAAGAAATGAATCAATTTAATTAAAATATCGTTTTCTATTTGACACGATGCAACGGAACGCGTGATTTTTATCAAATGAAAATCAATGTATCACTGGTGTATATCACTCTATGATAAAATTTTTCTTACTGGGTATATAACGATCTGAAAAGGATTAATTATTCGGGAAATGAGAAAAGAAGAAGAAAGAGGAGAAAAGAGAAAAGTTCAGATTCAAAGAGAAAGATCGTGCCCTGCGGGAACCATCCCGGAAAGTGTCCAGCATTGCGAGAAGTACACAGACCTGAAAGATTCCCGACGGTGAAATACCGCAGGCAGGCAAGACACGGGGATAGTACTATTTTAAGTAATCTCGTCTTTCATGTTAATTACGTAGGGACCAAGAGTCATACTCAACTTTGCACGAGTATTTGTTTTTGTAACTCGTTCTTGTACTTTTTCGCCTCTGGCTTTCATTTTCTATCTTTCTCACTTTCTCTCGAGTTAAATAGGTCATTATGTTTAACCCCAACCAGTATCTCTCTCTCTTTCTCTCTCTCGCTCTCTTTCTTTCCCTCTCTCTCTCTCTCTCTCTCTCTCTCTCTCTCTCTCTCTTTCTCTTTCTCTCTCATTCTCGTTTACGCTCAAAATCGTCATTTTCATAGGGATTGCTTAAAAGCTTTTGCTAATTCATTATAATACGAAAGCTCGTTAAACGCTCGTACGTTTTATCTCATTTTACATTAAGTCACTTATCAAATTTCAAATAATTCTAATTTCTTTATTTTCTTACTCCTTTAATCTTCTTTCTCTCTTCTCTAATGCATATATATATATATATATATATATAAATTATTGTACCAATAATAATATACCTTCGCGTACTAGCGACAAAAATCTTTTCATTTTAATACTGTTCAAAAGAAAATAAACATTCTCCTAGGCTCACGTTATGATTAATCCTCTTAAAGGAAAAAGAAATGTCATTGTAGGTTATCTCACGAAGAAAATATTTCATTTAAAAGCATTTCATTCGTCCACATATTCTTGAATCCTGTTTAGGTGATGATAGGAGGAGCTTATTTGTTGTTGCTAGAGCGTTTACCCTTGGGACAGTTTACAAACGTCGCATTTGCGGCCAAGCACTCTTCGCGTACGGAACGTTCGCGCTATACCACACAAACGTAGTTAGAAGATCCAACAATATGTTTTACGAAACACCTTTAAACGCATTAAAATACTACAGGTGACGATTATATATATACACACACACACACACACACACACACATATATATATATATATATATATATATATATATATTTATTTGTGAGTAAATAAATTGGTTTTTAAATCAATCAAATTAATTGACATTTAATTATTTTCTATTATAGTTCATATTACATCATATTGAAACAAGGACATTGACAAAATTCTCGTGAAAGCTGATATCTTTTGGATATAAGTAATAACAAGATCATAATAAAGTAACGTGAAGTCAGAAGCGAAACTCGGTGGAGTTGGTAGACGAGTCTGTAAGAGAGATTAATGATCTCGAAGCGGATAGCTTTACACAAGGATAAAATATATACGTAAGTATTATATGTACTAGGCTATATAAATACATATTTACATGTATGAATATATATATATATATATATATATATATATATATATATATATTCAATGTAATCTCTCGATTCATGCAAGGTCAACCATCGAAGAAAAATGATAGTACATTGAAAAAGATCTTTCAGTAAAGTAGACTTATGTGCTTCGTCGATTGTTTCTGTTTAATCGCCTTTTACACGCCCGTTTATGTTCTTTCACGATTAAATGATCTCTAGTTTAATCTTCAATTCTATTCTCGTTGATAGTAAAAAGGGAAATAAATAATTACTTCGTTAAAGTGAAAGAGAGAGAGAGAGAGAGAGAGAGAATCGACTGAGAGCTTTGAAAAATTAATACGAAATTCAAGTTTTAGAGAGTCCAACGTTTCGAAAGTACTTTTATATTTGTATCTTGTGTGCACACGTAGACGTGATAGAAGGCTTGAAAAAGTTTCATTCGTTGGTTTCGTTCCTCTTGAAGGAAGAACAGTTGAAAGTTTATACGAGCATTAGAAAATAAACGTAGGATAGAATAGGACTGGACCTTCCTTCGAATAGTAGATAAGAAACATGAAAAACATTTTCAAAATACTTATATACAATTCCATATTTATTTTTCATTTCAACGAATAGATACTTGAAAATATTTTTAATATCATCGTTATTACATCGGGAATATATTTACGCAATCGTAAAAAAATCTTTTATTTCTTTGTCTTCTCTTCTCTTTTCTTTTTTTCTTTTTTGTTTTCTTTTTCTTTTTTTTTTTTTTTTCGTTAAACCGAATTTAATATATTTACTTTCTTATTTGAATTTTTTTCTTCTCGTTATCGGAAAACAATATCAGAAGTAATACTTTTTCTGATTGAATATTTCGAAATAGTGAAAAAGATCCATCCAATTACTAATGTACATACTTCGCAATTATTCTCGTTCCTCGGTATATGATCGAAATTTTAATTCGATTCAGGGGATCCGATTGGTTACAGACAGATTCCGAAGGATAAAGATCTTACGCGTGACAAATAATACACATTATACAAAGAGAAATAAAAAGAAAAAAAAAAAAAAAAAAAAAAAAAAAATAGAATCAGATATAAGTACAGATAGTGTTTGTACATTAGGTCTAACGACGTAATGACATGCCTTTTGTTGCTAAATTTTTATCGAGAATTCCGAGTAGGAACGTTCGATAATGAGGCGTCGTCGAACTCAAAGATTAAACTGAAAGATAAATTGAAACAATGACGAACGGTTTATAAACAGATAACGCTCACACTATAACTACAGCTACGACGAAACATTAGAAACGAGGTTTCTCTCTCTCTCTCTCTCTCTCTCTCTCTCTCTCTCTCTCTCTCTCTCTCTCTCTCTCTTTCTCTCTTTCTCTGTACCTCTCTTGTGTTAGAATAATTTGTGAGTTGATTCTATAGTCATAACGGATAGCTGGACGTGATACGATTTATGTTTCCATTATTGCACACGTTTATGCTTTCACATGATTGTAGAATCAGAAATTCATTTGAAGTCATTCGAAAGGAAATACAATGTGAATATTTGAGCCGATTAAACCCTCTTAAGATTTAACGTTCGAACGGAGATTCAAACTTATCCGATAATTTTTGCGAGGCAAATTAAAAAAAAAAAAAAAAGGGAGAGAGGGAGAGGGAGAAATATTGATTAAGGCGCAAATATATCGACGCGTGTCGAATCGTTAATCTTGTTTCTACGAAAGAAAACGAATTTACCCGAGCACCTTTCGTACTTTGCGAAGTCTTATAAAAGGATCCTAGCAGCAAGGATCTTAATGAAGACTTACTTGAAGACATTTCGAAAGAGAAAGAGAAAGAGAGAGAGAAAGGGAGAGAAAGAGAGAGAGAGAGAGAGAGAGAGAGAGAGAGAGAGAAAGAGAAGGAACAAGTCCTACCTTTGTCCTTGCCGTATAAAAAGATAAGTTTTCTGCAATTAATCTTCAAATTCCGTATGGCCAACGACGGAAGAAAAGAAAGCATAGCAAGAGGTCAGTTTTCTTTATTCCTTGAGGCTCGTGAAATTAATGAGGGCTGGAACTAAGAGGGTCGATGATCTCTCAACCTTTCTCTCTCCCTCTCTTACACTATTTATATATATATATATATATATATATATATATATATATATGTATCTATCTATCTACCTATTTTTCTCTATCTATCCAACAAATCTAACCATTTTCAATAATAGAAAGGATCGCAGTAAGAGAAAAGATATATCGATATATCGAGAAACGAGGAATCGCGTTTATCTTCTAGACGCGTCGATCGAATCGATCGGTCAAGGATATTTGAACGTTCAGTGGAAAACGATGGACAGGCTCGATCCAAACGTCTAAATGAATAAGTTAGTATAGTCGAGGGTTGAGACGAGAGGAACAAATGAGTCAAGTGTAATGCTGCGAACGTTCTAGCGATTTATAGCAACATGAACTCACTACTAGAGTAAAAGAGAAAGAGAGAATGAGAGAGAGAGAGAGAGAGAGAGAGAGACAGACAGAAACAAGGAGAGAGAGAGAGAGAGGGAGAGAGAGAGAGAGACAAACAGACAGAAACAGGGAAAGATAGAGAGAGAGAGAGAGAGGAAGAGTTCGTATATTTCGACAGAGTTCTGTTCAAACCGACTTTGTTGTTATATAGAGAAAGATAGGAGATGGAGAGGTTGAACAACGGTTCTCCCAAATGGCGTAGGTAGTTTCGGCTCTTTCAGTCTCAAACGTCTCTTGTATTAGTGAGATGTGAATCGCCAGAGCAATCTCCTGTTTGCCTCTTACAGATCGAACTTTACCATATACGTCTTTGTTACTTGTACTTATGGAGATAATATTCTCTTCTATTACACAAGGTGAATCAATAAATATATACCTACATTCATTGATATATATATTCCATTCATATATATATATATATATATATATATATATATATATTTATACATCATTTCATTCGAATGATTTAATCTTTCCTTACAATTTAAGTGATTATATAGTATATTTGTTTTCCATTTTCTTTATGTTATTATTTGATTCGAAGAAAAACTGGAACAGTTCGTTTGTCGTCTAAGAGAGCATAGAAATGTATGTCTCTCTGCTGAGGACGCTAATTGCGAACGATTACGAGAGAGAAAAGTTGATGAAGGGAAAAAAAACAAAAGATAGAGAAAGAGGAAGAAATAGAGGTAGAGAGAGAGGTAAAGAGAGAGAGAGAGAGAGAGAGAGAGAGAGAAAGAGAGTTGAAAGTATGTTCGCAAAAAGCTACGATACAATGGCACTTAACGCAGAAGGCTTCCTGAAAATCGATACTAACAGTCCGCCTTTCCTATATCGATCTCTCTCTCTCTCTCTCTCTCTCTCTCTGTCCCTTTCTCTCTTGTTTGTTTGTTCGTTCGTTCGTTCACTCGTTTCCAGTCGCGTCTGGCCAAACTCGAATTTGCCGTTCGAATCCTCTGGTACCAAATAACTCTAGTGTCGTCATTGTCATTACCTCGCTTGCTTGTACTCGTACGAATAGCTTTAGCGGCAAAGTTAAAATATATTTTTCGAAATATGATCACTGGGAGCGCATAAATTTGTATACTATGGTTGATTTAATTTATACCATTAATTAATTCTCGGTCGGTGCACGATACCAAACCAACGATCGGTTGCCAAACGTTTGAATCGTGAATTTTGTTTAATTGATAAGCGAGATAAACTGAGCCTACAATCATATGGCTGTAACAATTTAAATAAAATAATACATCCTCCTATATATATATACATGTATATGTATATTTGTGCATTTGTACAATCAATCTATCTCTGCTGAATGTAGATTTACATGAATATATTTAACATATTCAATAACATATTCAATATATTCAATGAAACTCCATCTTAAAAGACGATTCAATCTATTATAAATAGTTTTCAATAATATTCGAAATGATTATCTGTATGTAAAACCATATTTCAAATTACACCGTAATCATTCCGTAATTTAACAAAGTTTGATTATAGTTCTATTGCGACAGGAATTAGAATTAAATTCGATAGATTTAATTAAGTATCTATATATCGAAAGATCGAGTCGATGATCATATGTTACGAATTTTGTCAGTAATAACCTTTCCGGAAGTCGAATGCGATTGGAAATGATTCGGCGAACTCTAAACGAATATGACTAAGATACTTCGAGATGGGGAAGTCCTGATGAGCCAAGTTTGGAAAGTTGACTTCGGCTCTTCGGCGAAATTCAATCTCGAAAAGTACTATTTAATTTGATCGCCTTCTAAGCGGATTTTAGCAGATCGATGACTTTCGATCTATCTTTATTTCCTTTATTAAATGGAATAGCGATCACTAATGAACTCGAACTTTGAAAATGTACATGAAAAGAAAAATATTTCGCGTGACTTCTGAAATCAAAGAATGAAACATCTGCTTTTCGTAAAAACTTTTTGCTACATACATGCATGTACGAGAAATATATAATCATATATATATATATATATATACATATACATATATTCGTATAGACGACGACAACTCGTAGTAGGTTGAACTCGTAGCAAAGCTGGCATTGTTTCTGTACATCTTTGAACTGAAATACGAATCGAGCAAATGCAAAACGTCACGCGTTGTACACCATCGTTGTCCAATACGATATGTTCTCGAAAAGCAGGTTCTTTCAAAGGAAAAATGCAAAGCAGAGCTTTTTCATATTTTTCTAAATAAAGAAGTAAAGAAAGAAAGAGAGAAATGCATAGTTTTTGTCATCCACCAAAACTCACTATACTCGTTTGATTCGGCGATTCTCGAAATAATTCGTCGTCATATCTTTCTCTCTCTCTCTCTCTCTCTCTTTCTCTCTCTGTCATTTGGAATAAAAAAGTTTATCATTTTTCTTTATGCTTGACGAATAATAAATCGACAAAACAAAATTTAATTTTTACGATACTGTTAAACAATATCTGATCTTAGTAAGTGAATTATATTTATTAGAGTTTCTTCAATTTTGATAAGACATTTATCGACGGATAATAATAAATAATTAATAATTGCAAAGTATAAAAAATTCGTAGCGCTACTTAATCGTACGTTAATTTTATTTTCGTGAGATAATATATAAAGGTCTATGAGGATGCATTTTCAAGAATAACTTGTACTATCGCTATCTCTTGTCGTCGTGCGAAAGCTCAAAAGGGATTCGCAGCTTATGCTCGCGTCTCATGATAATCTTGCATTCTGTATATAAGAAAGAAAAAAAAAAAAAAGGAAAGGAACCTTCAGAATAGTATAATCTTGTATTATATGTGCGTCATAGAGCTTACTTTACTAAAGAAAGAGAAAGAGAAAGAGACAGAGAGAGAGAGAGAGAGAGAGAGAGAGAGAGATAGAGAGAGAGAGATAGAGAAATCAAGATAAAGAGAAGAAAGAGAAAGAGATAGAGAAAGAGATCAAGGCAAAGAGAAAAAAAAAAGAGAGAGAGAGAGAGTATTTAAAGCTATCCTCTCGTGGTATTAACTTTTCTTTCTGCATTGTTTAAATCCCTTTATAAGATTAAATTCGCAGCATCGCGAAACGATGAGACAATTTATACACGCAACCACAAAAGTTGTTCGCTATTGTAACATGAAAACTCGTGTTCTTTCATTGAGTATATTTGACGACATTGTAGAAAATCGTCCTCTGAGATATTTTCAAGAAAGAGATAGCAACTTCGTGAAAAATCCAGTTCTCAGTGAATCCGCTTTCTCTCTCTCTCTCTCTCTCTCTCTCTCTCTCTCTCTCTCTCTCTCTCTCTCTGTTAGTGTTTTTCTCTTTCTCTCTTTCTCTCTTTTGTAGGATACTTCGAAAAGGTGCTTCCGAATAAATATCAAATAAAGGACTAAGAGGCTCACGTCAACCCGCGGTATATCACTGTACTCTCGATCTACGTGAGATGCTTTTAGCGTTTTGTTACCTCCAACTATCGTTGGGCGGTTTTCTCTCTTACATATATATAGATATACATAGATAGGATATACCTACACAAACTTCTTTCTCTTCCTAGACCAGACACAAGTGCTATTCGGCACGCCCTCCTAGCTCCGACTCTACTTACAGAGAAGGATTTAAATTCACCACCGCAAGAATATCGCTTTGCTCTATTCCTCTACTATTCCCTTTTCCAACCAGCACGATTCTCGTGGAAAACCGTTCTGTATCCATGCGAGGTGAACGAATAAAGCTGAAGGACCAGAACGGAAACGTTTTCAAAAGGAAGAATGGACGATTCCTACGTGCCATGTGATTCTTTCCACCACCACCCTTTACCTATCCTCCTTCCTCCCTTCTTCCCTTTCTTCATCCTTTTCAATCGACGTTTATTCTTCCTTATCTTTTTATTAATAATCTTTAATATGAGATAAAATATCACATTTGGCGTTCTCATTGTATAAATAAATTTCATGTAGGTATATAAGTAACTATACTAGTAATCGTTCCAAATGTTCGAAAAGGGAACGAGATATTCCGTTTGCATTCGCAACGGTATACCAGTTCTTGGCAAAGTCGTTGGCCGATAACTTCATAATTTCGGAAGGGTAATGGATTCGAGGTGGCCAAATGGTTATGTCGCTTCGGTGCTCCTACATTCTTTCTTCCTTCAGAATTTCAATACCCAAGAGAGAAATAAATACCGATTTCACGCTTCGAAATGCATTTAAAGTAGCAACGTAATCCGTTATATCCGCTTGAAATTTCATTGAATTCAGTTTTGTCTTTCAAGAAGAAGAAGAAGAAGAAGAAGAAGAAGAAGAAGAAGAAGAAGAAGAAAAAGGAAAAAGAAAATATAAATTATGGTGATCGCAACGCGATGATATTTTTTAGTCATAATAATATCTAATAATAATATTAATAATAATATAGATAATTGTTCAGATCGATCATTCAGTTTTCAAATAGATAAAAGGTAGCATAAGCAATAGATAGAAGTTAAGTTGGCGCCTCTAACGTTCGAAAACACTTTGTGTGTTCGCCATAGGGTCGGCCGTAGACGCATCAATCAAGATCCGAACTCTGCAAATGGCTTCAGACGCTTTTACTCTTTCCGGCTGCCTTCTAAAGTGTCGCCATGTTGATACAGTATTTGTGTTAGACTATCATGTACGATGCAAGGAAAGTCACCTTCTTGTAAGGACGATATAGTTCTTTGGACAAATATATCACTGAGCTATCGTACATCGATCATGTCTCGATTCGTTTTATATAATTTAGCGATTTGTACATTCCATTTTTTTTTCTTTATTTTTTTTTTTTTTTTTTTTAATATGTATATATTTTCCTTTTTTTTCTTTTTTCTTTTTTTTTTTTTTTTTGTTTTTTCTTTTTATATATAAAATATTTACTCTCAGGAAAAAATTTGTATATTAATTAATCCATTTAATTCAGGATACGTATAACAATTACGTCTTTTTATGGGTCGTTATTATTTAGTAAAAATAAACTAAAACAATAAATACCACCTACGTTCCTTTCAGCATTATTATTTTGGGTTTTCGGTTAGCCATGGTTTAACAAAGAGCACGCAACATTATAATTTATTCATCTGTAATCAGCATCGAATATTCAGTTATCGAAGCATATTTTGTGAGAATTTATGAAGTTGTTAGGTAATAATGATCTGCAGGTAGTGCATTTTGATTTTTCGCTTGGTCGACGTTACGTCGACGATAGCATAATAATTAAAATATTTTACCGCAGATACTTCTATGAACGCATAGCTCGTAGCTCGGTAATTAGGTACATCTGAAGATTATCCGATTTTCCCGCACGGTAGTCTGGGTTCGATGTTCACATTTGCAATTCAAACGAGACCGACCATTCATTCCGTAACCCGAAAAGCACCAGCGCTAATATTCGAAATCGTTTGATTACCCTCAATGAGAATTACTTTGAAAAAAAAGCCGCATAATGAAAATATGTCTATATGTCCTTGCATTAATCATACCAATTCCATATTTAAGATCGAACTTCAATCGAAACAGAGAGAGAGAGAGAGAGAGAGAGAGAGAGAGAAAATTACAAAAAAATAATTTCGATATTGTAAACATAGTTATAATGCGCTTATAATATATATAATCGAGTAACGAACTCATGTACTTTAAAATAGTAGATTTTTTTCCAATAGAAAATATCTATCGTTTAAAAACGGAAATCGATAGAGTGGATTGGATATATCCAATAAAGTAAATCATCAAGTAAAGTTGGTCGATCAAATTTACTTGTCGGTTAGAAAAACGTCTGATAGAGTGATCAACGATGAGACACGAAGGAGAAACGAGTAAAGCTAACAGAATGATCAAGGTAGAAAGCATTAAACAAAAATCCTCTTTCTCTCTCTCTCTCTCTCTCTGTTTCTCTTTCTCTCATACATTCTCCCCTAGGATCGAGTCCCTGAAATCCTCATCCCTTTCGTGCTATCCTATCTATCCACGGCTCGCCACCAAGCACCTTTGCAATTCGAATGAGTGACCGCTCTGGGGATCCTCATTACTCTCATTAGTTGTCGAACGAATACTATGAACGTTCGAGTGAATGCTACGTCATTTTCTCTACTAACGAACTCTCTTTCTCTCTTTCTCTCTCTCTCTCTCTTTCTCGTAACTATTACATAGTCATTTTAACCCGATTTTTCCATTCCTCTACGATTTCCTTCCTTCCTTCCTTCCTTCCTTCCTTCCTTCCTTCCTTCTTTCCTTCCTTCTTCCTTTCTTTCTAAACGTTTCTCCCACAAAGGAGAAGAAAATTGTTCGAAGGGGAACGATCGATTTGATAAGAACAAAGTAGGTTAAGGAAAGTATACGTTTTTGTTGTTACCATAAATGTTCTTATGTATATATTAAAATATATATATATATATAAATATATATATACATATACACAGAGCAATATATATCGATACAGAAAGAATCTAATACATTTGAATAATTTTGTCAATAGTAACATCCGTAATATTTTTATATTGTCTAAATATTCTTGTTAGATTTATAAGAAGAAAAGAAAGAAAAAAAGTATAATGAAAGAGGACAGACGAGAAGATATTTTTTTTTCTTCGACAAATTTGATTTGAGTGCATTATTGAAATATCTCGCAGAATCGCTAAATCGCTGACTCTTGTCGCTGCACGGAAAACAGGGACGAGCAAACAGTAAACGAGGATGGAATGAAAAGAGGTAGAATGTTCCGCGTGCGAACTCACTCTCGAGGAAACAAGCAGTTACGACATGTCAATACGCATTAATTATTATGTCGACGTCGGCCGGTTTAGAACGCACGTGTGCCAGTATCACTGTCTCTTTATCTCTTTCTATCTCCTTCTCTCCCTCTCTCTCTCTTTCTCTCTCATTCTATCTATCTATCTGTCTCTCATGTTGCATTGCCGTGCATATTTACTGATACTCGGATAAGGGAGTAAAACGGAAGAGAACATGGAGAACGCGCTCTCGACGGATGGATGAGCGCATCAGGTGGAGCGACAATCATCGTTCCGGCATGAAACGCTTACGGAATCGTTGGGATAGGTAAATCCGAACGGGCAGGCATCATCGACGACGGCAACGACGAGAACGACTACGACTACGATTACTACTACTACTACTACTACTACTACTACTACTACTACTACTACTACTACTACTACTACTACTACTACTACAACAACGACAGTACGTAGTATTAGTATCAGCGGTTCAATGTTACTCGATCGATGTTCGCTTCGTTTCATTGTGTGCGTTAGGATATAACACCGGCGATCGCGTTATCGTTCGATAATACCTCGAGTAATTTGCGAAAAGGACGAATTAATCGGCTTGAAGTGAGAAAGATAGAGAGAAGATAATTGAACAGAGAGAGAGAGAGAGAGAGAGAGAGAGGGAGAAATTAGTTGAGACAAATAAAACGAAGGAGAAACGAAATCAATGGCTATATAAGTAATTAATTAATAACGTTCAAAAGTATTCAATTATTTATTTTCGATTATTAAAATGATTATAACGTCTTTCTTATACGTTAATGTCTTGTTAAATTTGCAAAAATTACGATACCTTGAAATTTATCGGTGATTAATTTATCGCTTAACCATCGACCATGGCGATTTAGAATCGAAACCCATTTTCTGTTCATTGACACGTTGCTTGCAACGGCGCAGACACGAAAATCATTTATTTCCATCGATGGGTATTGAATCTCTCTCTCTCTCTCTGTCTGTCTCTCTCTGTCTCTCTCTCTATCTATCTATCTATCTATCTATTTATCTAGTCTATCATTTACCAAGTTTAATTACATTTATCTATAAATGAGCTTATTTCACATTGCTTAGTGTTGGATTTTTTTTCTTTTCTAACACGCCTTCTTTAGTAAAAATCAATTTATACAAATCAATGATCGCTCTCTCTTAATTTTTTTTTTCCCCCACTCTTTTAATCTGTCACTAAAAGAATTTTCTTTTAAAACGTAAATTCGTTCTATCATGACGTAATACATCGTGATCGTGATCGTTGCTGATACTAGAAACTAGATACTCGCAATCGTGAGGACGGATCGTTCGGCGTTTCGTGACGCTTGCGATTTAGTCGCACTCAATGAGGAGGATGACTTTTGTGCTCTGAATTTACCGAACGCGTTTCGTGAAAGTAAACTCTCGTAGAGAAGCCTTATTGCTAGTAAAATACATCGATCGAAATGCAATCTCTCTTTCGATAGGCACACACACATATATATATATATATATATCTCCCTCTTTCTGTGTACAGGGTGATCCATAAATTCATGTCAATATTTCACGAGAGAAAATAAATCTAAACATCTAATATAAATAAAGAAAAAACGTCATATGAAACTATATCCTACATATTTTATTGTTAATTTTTTATTTTCATATCAATGATTAAAGAAAATTTTCCAAGTTGACGCTAATGTATATTGAAGGAATTGTGATGATTAAGGGGGATCTCGATTAAATGCTATTGTTTATCCTGATTTTTTACGGAACGACATTCAGATGGTGACATGCAATATACGCTCCTGAATATTATTTTAAATTTCAACATTTATAAAATTTAAAATAATATTCAGTATCATTTTATAATAATATTCAATATTCACAAGCAAGATTGATGTTACATCTTATTTCCTTCATACATTGCGAGAATTTCTGAACGATACATTTAAAAACCAATGGATAAAGGGAAATAGATAATCACGAATCTTTTCTAATTTTCAATTAGAATCTTAATTTTGGAATGATTTAAAAACTATTGTACGTATATTAAATGCAAATGTATAATATGCAAGATCTGCGAGAAAGAATAACAAAATGGATTTTAATTTATCCAAAGAATATCTGATATTTTAGAGCGAGTGCGGAACTCAATGCTAATCGTGTGCAGTAGCGTTTGTTGAAACACGAAACGAGTACATTAAATATTATTATTATTTTTTTTTTCTTTTCTTTTTTTTTTAATCATCCGCAATTCGAAAAACTAAATTATATAGGACATATATACATATGACGAGTATTTTTTTCTTTTTTTTACAAACTATCAGTGCATAGATGTGCTTCCTGAAACATTGATATGCATTTATGAATCATCCTATATTTATACTCTACGTAATATATACAAAATATATATGTATGTATATATGGGAACACATAAGATAGATCTATTTGATCTATTTGAGTTTTATTTAATTTGTAAGAATGTGGGATATCGTAATATTTGGTGGGGGGGGGTGGGGGGTTGAGGGACCAGTTGAAATTATTTTCCTAAGAATACCTTTGTAAAAAAAAAAAAAAAAAGGAAAGAAAAGAAGAGAGAAATAGAAAGACAGAGAAAGAGAGAGAATCAGAAAAATATAGAAAAGATAGAAGAAAACGGGGAGAAAGGGAGAAGGAAAAATGTAAGGGAAAGACATGTCGGGTAATATCCGGACTTTATCGGAAATATTCCGTCTCGTGTCCCATTCCGAACGATTTAAAGTAAAACGATCGCCGTCCTAGATCGCAACGTTACCAGTTGTGTCGTAGCTATACGTACACGTTGAGAAGCTCAAGCCACTTTCGAAGCGAAACTCGTCGATTCTGTCGTATCTCCGTCTTTTCTTTTTTTTTTCTTTCTTTCTTTTTCTCTTTTTCCTTTTTCCTCCTTCTTCCAATCCGAATAAAAAAAAAAAAAAGAAAAAGAAATGGAAGAATAAGAATAAGAAGAAGAAGAAGAAGAAGAAGAAGAGACACTCGAACATCTAACCCAGCATCTTGTCGTACGTTTGGACGAGTTTGTCAGCTAGCAGTCGACTGGACATTTCGAGTTTTGTACTATGATAAGTGACTAGACGCGAATTTAAGTCGCTTATACTTGCCAATACTTTCTATCTATCTATTTATAGGTAAAGAACTATTCATGTGATAAAAAGTTTCATTTAAGCTTTATGTCATGTATTACACAAAGGAAAACTGTCCGAAATATAGATCAACTGAATATACTCTTTTCGTGGTTCTTCTATATTTTTCAAGCCTCTTTATTCTCTTCGACTTTATTCGATCCATGCATCTTCTCAGGTAAATGCACGTAAATGAGTGCACTTGTGATCTTTTGTGGTAGAAATACCTATATACGACTTCTTCTATTCTTTTACTCTTTCTCTGTCTCTTTCTCTCTCTCTGTCTCTTTCTTTCTCTCTCTCTCTCTCTCTCTCTCTCTCTCTTTCTCTCTTGATCTCTATATATATCTCTCTTTCTCTCTCAGTTGGAATCTCAAAGAGCTATGACTTTCAGTGGACACGTATGCACTCATAAAATTTGAAAAGGAAACTACGCGAACGACACGATTGGATTTCCGCGGAAAAGTCTTGCGAGACAAGACGAGATTGAGGATAGGGTGCAAATGGTGGTGGGGAGAAAGGTGTAGAAGGTATATATATATATATATGTGTGTGTGTGTGTATGTGTCTGTAAAACTGAGAGAATAGAGAAAGAAGGTACATGGTAGAATAAAATGAAAAGATTCACGTATATCTTTTGCGAGTCGTTTTCCATGTGAAGAAATTCGTAAAAATATTTTATCAACGTGCTTGTAGTACTGTTTCATTTTTTTTTTCTTCTTTCCTTCTTTTTCTCCTTTTCTTCCTTTTTTTCTTTTCTTTCTTTCTTTCTTTCTTCAAGGAAAAACGTCAAAAACGTCTCTTAGAATTTAACGAGAACAAACGTACGTGATACATACATATATCTTCCTTTTGAAACCACAGCAATCTTTCCTATAACCTACGTCATCCTCTCGAAGTCTTTTCTTTTCTTATCAGAACGTAAGGAAACGAGTGGGGGAAAAAAAAAAGAAAAAGTAAAGGAGGAGAAGAAGAATAAGAATAAGAAAAGAGAAGAGAAGAGAAGAACGGGGAAAGATCGCGAGCGTGTCTCTTTCCTCGGCGGGGATGGCAAGCGTAGTCTCATAAATTATTCTAATGTACTCCCAGGGCAGGTCACCGATTACACTGATTTAGAAGCGACGCCCTCTTTCTTTTTTGACGATACCTCATCCACGGCCCTTGGGATGCATACAAGACGTGGCCTGACACTTTAATGTTGCTTTTTCACTATCATCCGTCTCGGTAAAAGTTAAAACGACCTGGCCCCTCGTCATTTTCTTTTCTTTGACTTCTTATGACAACCGCATCGAGACCTATTTTACGTTATACTTTGGGCGGTCATCGGAGGAGGGGTGAGAATAAAAAAAAAAAAAGAAAAAAAGAAAAAAGAAAAAAAGGAGGAAGAAGAAAAGAAAAATTCGCATGAATTATGAGGAACAATTAAAAAGCATCATGGTGTTAGGTATGGATGTTCTTGTTATCTGATTAAAATTGAAGGAGATAGCATTAATGTAGAAGCCTCCAGGCGCCATAACAAACACGTACAACGCGTTAAAGATCCATGTGCTTCTTTAAAAATAAAAAGGCTGTTTTCTTCTCTCATTTTGCGTGCCATCTACAGAGAACGCTAAACGGTTTGCCTGATGATATACTAGAGAATTATACGTTATTCCATTATCTCCACCTTCCTCTATCTCTCTCTCTCTCTCTCTCTCTCTCTCTCTCTCTCTCTCTCTCTCTAATTTTTACTCTTACTCTTTTGAGTCCCTTCCTCGGAGGCACGAAGATGGAAAACGCATTTCCGCATAATGTTTCTCTTTATGGCTTTGGATGGTTGATAAGTTTTTTTGAAAAGTTGTTGTTAACGTTAACCGAATCCACCGAAACAACGAAAATTTCCTTCTTCTAACCTCTGCCAGACATTCCTCTGATTTCTTCATACAGATAATATTCTTCAAATTATATATCAAAAATGAAATAATGATAAAGAGCGACGTAATTGATTATTCAATTAATATTTTATGAAGAAGTATATATATATATATATATATATATTGATGGTAGACGTCGTTCGAAAATTAAGAGAATCTAGTAAACACATTATAACGTCGGTACCGTGTTTCGTTTCTACAGGCTCATAAGAATATGCAAGAAATTATATCCACCGTGAAATTGGATGATCTCGCGATTACTTGATAAAAAGAGAAGAAGGAAGAGAAAGAGGAAGAAGAAGAAGAAGAAGAAGAAGAAGAAAAAAAGAAGAAGAAAATGAAGAGAGAAAGATGGAAGGAGTCAGTGTGAGAGCGCTTTTCTAAAAACGAATCTTTCAGAGTTCCATTGGCCATCGACGTCTGTTGGGGATAATTTATGGTCCAATAAATCGGTAACTTCATCCCCCCTTTCTCTCTCTCTCTCTCTCTCTCTCTCTCTCTTCCTGTCTTCTTACTCTACTATATACCACCCTTCTATTTCTCTAGTCATCTCTCCTTTTCTATATAAAGATCTCTGTCGCGTTCTCTATTCAATCTTCTCTAACTTTCCTCACCTGCTGACGCCCACTTTCATCTCCGCCAGCCTTTTTTCGGATCGCGTAGAGCGTTAAAACTCGATTTACCGTTCTTCTCGAAAAGTCTCTTCTTCTCTCTCTCTCTCTCTCTCTCTCTCTCTTTCCTTCTCAGTCTCTCTTTCACTCATTCACTCACTCACCCGTTCGTAGATTCGTTCCCTTCTCTTTTTCATCTATTTTTCTTTTCACTCTTCAACGAACGTACGAAAAATGTTGCGTTAGATGTAGTAGAGGTGGGTATCGTCTTGCGAAAGACACGTACTCTTATCCCCCTTTCCTCCCTTCCCTATATATATATATATATATATATATGTATATATCTATGCATATATACATGTATAGATGTATGTATATATCGATTCGATTTGAGAGTTGTTCTATATATTCCTATCTACGTGCATGCGTGTTTACAAGATATTCTATCGTCGCATCGGATATATTATACTATATACCGTCTTCTCCAGAATAATACATGCGTATCAAAGTGAACTACGGAATAATGATGCATGGTTCATGCTTGTATTATTTAGTTTGGAAAATTTCCAGATCCATAAAAGTAATATATATATATATATATATATATATATATATATATATATATATATATATATATATATATATATATATATATAGAATAATAGTGTTTGATAATTCTAAGAGAAAAATTGCTTTTTCTTTGTCCTTTGTTTGTTTGTTTGTTTGTTCGTTTTTTTTGTTTGTTTGTCTTTTTTTTTTTTTTTTTTAATTCGTATTTATACTCTTTGCGAGTAAATAAAAAATGAAACTCATACAATTTTTCATTAACGCTATCTTATTATTCGACAATTAGTAAAGATCCTGAATAATATTGTTTTCGATTGTTTAGAACATCATTCAATTAAATTCATTCAATGATCATGTTTAATGGTGAACACGAATCGAGAAAGATTGAACGTTTTGAAAATAATGGATCCTTTAGATTGGTACTATGCGAAATAAAATGGACACGTATGTCTTTGACGTATTGTGTGACCGATTTCAGGAATGAGTTACTTTCGATGTATCGAAACGAACACGTCGAAGAGTCGTTTATCGTAAAAAAACGTAGAAATCCCTTTACTAATATTATATATATATATATATATAAGAAAAAAGAAAGAGACAAAGAGAAAGAGAGAAAGAGAGACAAGTGGAGTTGGCATGAAAAATTTAAAAAGATCAATTTTACGCTTTGAGATTCGCCTTTACGAGATGTCAGGTAAGGCATCGATGGGGTGTGTGAGCTACTATACATCGTTCGCGAAGGTCCGAAAGGTTCAGAACGATAACAAGGCCAGATAAAGGAGGGTGAGCACTGTTCATGGCGATCCAAGCTGTGACCTCGCCATAAATTTTCAGAAAAGCCTGACGCCTGAAAATTCCTCTCATAGTAAGAACGAGCCGTACGAGGCTTTGCTTCTCTCTCTCTCTCTCTCTTTTTCTCTTTCTCTCTTTCTCGTTGTCTCTCTGGCTTTCGCCGTAATCCCTGCAGAAGACCGTCATCGATCCAAAAAAGGCCTCATTTGCTCCCTGTGACGCCTCTTTGTCACCACTGGACGACCTTAGAGCAATATCTGGAGCTTCGTCGTCGACGACTTTGTCCTTTGTGACTGACAAATTTTAACGTCTTATCATCCCGAAATCGAGTACTCGAGAGAATAGTAAATCGTTTGAACGTATATAAAACCATTTTTTGCGATCGGTATGACCACATGAAAAAAAAAAAAAGAAGAAAGAAAAAAAAAACGAATTTAATAACGCCCAATAAATTTTATCCGTTTAAAAATTTCTCTTTCATATTTGTTATTAAATGATGGAATATGTATATTAACGATGTACCACCACAAGCCAGTTTTGTAATCATATAGAAAGAGTAAAAAGGATTCGAAAATTAATCGGCAAGGGAAATTGTCGAGCGAGTAATCATGATACAAAATTAATATACACGAGTAAAATATAAACTCCCTTTTCCCTTGCTCTTCATCCCTTACACGTAAATATATTTTCTATCTAAACAATGTCCTTAAACGTGATAGTAATTTCGAATATGATAAAAAAGGAATTACATTATCATGTTGTCGACTAATTTGTATAAAACATCAGATTACTATTGGACTCTATGTGGAAAATCATGGAAGCGATAATGTCGCGAAGCGAATTAATAAATATTCAGCGTGAGCAGCGAGCCACGAGAATGATAAATCGATTCGTATCGTCCTTGGACGGCTACATGAGAGAGAGAGAGAGAGAGAGAGAGAGAGAGGGAAGGATAGAGAGTAAGAGAGGTAGATAGATAGATAGATAGTGATAGAGAGAAAGAGAGAGAAAGGGAGGCTTTTGCGTGAAATACATGCGAGCGTTCGTCGTGATGCACGACCGAAATCCATTTGGAAACGTCCAGAGCTTTTTTCGAAAGCTCGCCCGAATTCGTTGGCCAATGAATCTTTTAATGTGTCTAATTAAATCCCTCGAGCGAGCTCGAGTATACAACGCGTAGCCTGCAAAAAAGTGTCCCCGTTTGACCGATTAATTACGCGAAGGTAATTGCGATGGCCACTCTAACGGAGCGAACCAAAGTCTTTTTCTCTCTTTCTGTTTTTCTTTTTCTTTTTTTCCTTGTTTTTTTTTTTTTTTTTTTTTTTTTTTTTCGTTTGTTCGTTCGCATTGTTTTCTTGTTTTTCTTTTTCCTTTATTTTCATTCTTTATCTATTTTTCTTTTTTACTTTTTCGTTTTTCTGCTTTCTTTACCTTTTCGTCTCATTCTTTTTCCTCTTCTTTTTCTTTTCTTTTTTCTTTTTTAATTTTCTATCATCCCCTTTTTCTCCCATGACGTCTTTTCGTCTTTAATTCCCGCAATACATATATACGCGTTTATAGGTATATATATGAATACGTACTTTCATTAGCGTTGCTTTTTTTTTTTCGTTACTTTTCTTGTTTTTCTATTTTCGTTTTGTTTTGCTCTTGTTTTTTTTTCCTCTTTTGTTCGTAATACAATACATCGAATAGGTTCAGTTTATTGGAACTTTATGAATACGGAAAAATGTCTTGTATCTTTGATGATCTAATCAAGGTCTATAATCTCTGTGCCATAAACACGCATATAGAATGCGTGAACATGGGTCGTTCGTTAAACCAACCACGAGGTCAAGCTCTGACAGGCGTGTCAGAAACGAGTGATTATTTATTCCTAATTAAAATGCATCGACTTCGATGTTTGACCCAATGTCTGCTTCAATATATTACCAAGCATATCTTTATAATAGCTCGAAACTTGTTGTTTTAACAATCGCAAATTTTTCAAGTTTTCAAATTTTCCTAGAGAGATTTGCGTTCGTACCGAATATTTTTTTAAACTCGCGTCAAGTTTTCGAATTTTGACGTAAAATTTTAATGACATTCTTTTTTAAAAGTATCTACCGGGGCTTAAGGAAAATGTAAGGAGAGGTAGAAAAGTAAAAAAAAAAAAAGAAAAAAAAAAAAAGAAAAAAAAAGAAAAAAACAGAAAAAAGGGAAAAAAAGAAAAACGAAAAAGAAAAGATTTCAACAACTTTCAAAAGTTTCTCATCCTAGAGATATTCTACAAGTTCGTCGATTTTTTGAATTTCAACGTATAAAAATTTAATGAGAATCTTTAATGATCTTTCAAGAATACGTAAAAGATAAAGTTCTAAATACATTTGATTGATCAAGCTAAATCAGATGAAAATATGAACTTTAGAGGGATCTCTAAAGCGTTACTTTGAGAATGTTAAATGACCTCGTCTAATTCTTTTTTTCTTTTTTTTTATTCTTTTATTTTTTCTTTTTTTTTTTTTTTTTGTACCTAAGCATTATAGAGAAGAACGTACACATTATTTCCAGCAATCCGCGTACCAATAATCTTTCTGATTCCGTTTTTGAAAGTTCGATAATGTGTCGGATGGATCAGAAAAAACGTTAGATGCATTCGTCGAGGTGGAAGGAATGAGAGTGGCCCATTTGAAAGGAAAAGAGGGAAAGTATAGGGTTGAAGAGGAAGGGAAAGAGTGTTAGAGGTAGATGAAAGGGAAAAAGAGAGAGAGAGAGAGAGAGAGAAAGAGAGGAAGAGAGAGAGAGAGAGAGAGAGAGAGAGAATTGATCTAGGTTGGATTGTCAGAAAATAACATTTTCCTGGCGTGAAGGGCGTCAGATTTCTTTTGTGAAACGACGGAACGACATTTTGCTGGCGGAAGGCTATTGGGTTTCTCTCGTAACGTTCACGCGACCCATACCTACTCACCTCCTCCGCCATCTCCTCCATCTCTCTTCTTTTGAAGCAACTTATGAGTATGTGCGAGAGAGAGAGAGAGAGAGAGAGAGAGAGAGAGAGAAGAGCGCAAAGGTACGCGAGTCGCGTTGGACGGCATCGATTCGTCGCAATAATTCATCGCACAGCGCGACTCATAAATAGCGTATTGCCTTCAAAAGAGGCTTGGAAAATCTTATTTGGTGGAAGGAAAGGAAGAAGACTTTTTTCTTCCTCTTTTTCTCTCTTATTTTCTTTTTTTCTTTCGCTTTTTTTTTCCTTTCTTTTTTTCTTTTTCGCTTTTTTCTCTCTTTTCTCCCTCCCCCTTTCGAGAGAAAACATTCTTCACATCGAATTCTTCATAACTCACTTTTCATAGGTATTATATCTAAGATTTTTATAATATCTTACCTAGCAGATGGAAAAATTTGATCCATCGATCAGATTTATTACGAATTTATCATAACATTATATCCGAGATGTTGGCGGAGTGTGAGTGGAAAGGAGAAGGGATTTATTCATTGTTTTCGTGATGAAAAGTTGAGAAAAGTCTAAACGTCGTAGGAGAAATAGAAACAAGGAGAAAGAATATTCTCTTACATAAATCGTGAGAAGGGGTTAACACTCCTGATGGTCAGAGTTTGCATGTTCGGGCCAAGCATTGAAAATATTCGTTTTATAAAAAGAAATAAAACGTGGTAGAGATGGTAACGTTGTGGTTGTAGTTGTGGTGAATAGGATTCGAGAAGGAGTGGGGTTTCGAAAAGGAGAATCTCAACGGAAGATACAGGAACAATCCGGCGTATGCCAGACGATGTTTGTGCATCCGCAAGTTACAGTACCGGACATAAATCAAAGACGAGAGATTCTTTAGCTCTCCCACCGGCCCCGACACCAAAAATAAGCCACTTCTGTCTGCGTCGGTGAGCTTCGCCACCGCAAAACGTCTCCTCTTCCTTTTCCTCTTCCTCCTCCTCCTCCTCCTCCATATTCTCCTTCTCGATATATATATATATATATATACATATATATTATCTTTCGTATAAATTTTACGGGTACTTCCATCTCTTTTCATTCCCTTTCCGTTAGTTTCTTTCTTCCTCAATTCTTTCCCTTTGTTCCTCACCCTCTGAAACTTTCTTTTATCATTCTCTATCCCTTTCTTTTTCCCTTCATTCTCGTATTCGCGTTCGTCGTGCATACTACGCTACACACATCCTACCCCTTTGACTATATTTCTATGGTAGCATAACGGTATATACAAAGTCATATATTGTTAGAAACACGTGTAAGTATACATTACGCAACTCGGAACTATGAAACAGTATATATGATAGCAATATAATGCATAAGCTCTCTTTCTTTCTCTCGGCTCTACTCTCGCTTCTAATTCGCCACTATCTAACGCTTATAAACGCAACAGCGTAAACACCCTTCCTATTTTCTGAGAACTTTGCAAACACTATATGTCGTGGAGAATCCGTTACTATCCGATTAAACGCTTTAACGAAGCGTACTCGTGTAATCTCTTAATCGTTAATAAGTAAGTACATATTATATTATTATTTCTTATCTTTATGCGAGGAGGCATTTATTTAAAATTGTTTGAACATTTTCTAAAATATCATTTTATCTTATTAACGAAACTTGAATAATATTCTTTGAAATTATTATCAAAGTTGAAGCTGAATTTTCTACGAATTGGTATTCCTCTGGAGGAAGATTAGAAACGTTCGAACATTCGCGGTCGAACTCTCCTCGAGGCTCGGCTTTTGGGATTCGAACGACAAACGAACTCGTATTCTACTGTATACGGCGAGTCCAAAAACCGAACACGCATCGAGATCTTCCTCGTTACGTACCAAACGTTCAAACTTTCCGGAACTTCGATCCACTCTCTGTGGCTCTCTCTCTCTCTCTCTCTCACACACACACACTCTCTCTTTCTCTCTCTTTCTCTCTCAGTTCTCTTTATCTCTGTAGCTGGGTTTGCAATGTAGGCGAATGACACTCGGAACTTCGTTCGAGAAAATCACTATGGAATACACCGTATCCTCGATAGAACGATTCATAGTGATCCGTAGATTTGATCAGATGAAATTGGAAAAGGAACAACAAAATGATCGAACTTTGTATTAACTTTGATTATTCTTTTTTATTTTACAAAAAAAAAAATATATATATATATATATATGTAATAGAAAATTGTTCTTGAATGAATAAGAAAATTAAATGATTTTACAATTCAAATTTGCGTTCCTTATCCGTGAAAATTCATAAGTGGCTTCGTTAGTATAGCAAAATTTTATCGTGGCAGATCGTAACTCTTAAGAAAGAAGTTACACAGAGTTGAATCTTGTAGGACATTGAGATCGACTGATGAGAGGATAGGATCGAGTATGTCCAAACTTTGTCCTCTTTCTCTCTTCCTCTTTCTTATTTAACTCTTCCCTTTTCCCACCTTTCTCATTCGCGACACTTGGCAAATTTCCATGATGGTCTACGCGTTATCTTTTGTCTTGAAATAATTGTTTCCTACTGCAACGGCGAGAATGTAAACCGTTATCCTCTTCCTCTTTCATCGTGTCGACGACGACGACAGAGACAGAGAAAGAGAGAGAGAGAGAGAGAGAAAGAGACAGAGAGACAGAGAGTGAGAGAGGGGTAGTGAAACGTGTTACAGGACTTTCTCAGATATGGACGCAGACGTTTATGTCGTAATGAAATGTCAACCAGCACCGCCCAACGGAGTTTCGAGATCTCCATCTCTGGTGGTAGATGTTAATCCCAACCCTTACTCGTATTTCGTACAGACCCCATATCCTCTCTCTCTCTCTCTCTCTCTCTCTCTCTTTTTCTTTTTCTCGCTTTTCTTCTCTCTTCTCTCTGTTCCGACTACAGCAGAGAACTTTAAACGTATTTAATATATATATATATATATATATATATATATATATATATATATATATATGATAGGATCTAGAAAGTGTAGATTTAAACTATACTAATTAAGAAAGGTCTATTGAATTTGAAGATAAGT
>NC_060961.1:2017500-2022500 GCF_910589235.1 Vespa crabro | reverse complement strand
CGTGGCAGCTTCTAGTAAAGCAAGCTCGACCCTTTTCTATTTTGCGAGAGAGAGAGAGATAGAGAGAGAGAAAGAGAAATAGATAGATAAAGATAGATATAGAGAGAGAGAGAGAGAAATAGATAGAGAAATAGACAGATAGAGAGAGAGAGAGAGAGAGAGAGAGAGAGAGAGAGAGAGAGAAAGAGAAATAGATAGATAGAGATAGAGATAGAGATAGGGAGAGAGAGAGAGAGAGATCGTGGCGGTCTCATGATACTACCAAGCTAGTTAGGAAAAGCCACGAAGCGCAGCTGCTATTTCCGCCCGACGGACTCGCAGCACAAAAATTCGAATAGGAAAGAGGCCATCCTCCATGGCTCTTGCTTGCCCACTCTACTCAAAAACGACTCCCACGGTGTTATATATTCTCTCTTGTTCTCTCTTGTTCTCTCTCTCTCTCTCTCTCTCTCTCTCACTCTCTCTCTCTCTCTCACTCTGTCAGTCTGTCTCTTTCTTGCTTAATCCTCTCATAGCCTTTCGACGTTTTGCGTATCCAAATGAGAAACGTACGTGGGGCCATGCTTTTGTCATACTCGATAACGAACTACTCCGTTCCCGTTTAATTCGTCTTACACTTATAGTATATGTAAAAACTATTCGTAGATTGATCAATTTAAAATTAGACTTCGTGAAATTGTAGTTTATTAATTAAATTTTTTTATAAACGATAATAGATATTATAGTTTTGTTAATCTCTGGTGTGGATATGATACGGAAAAATAGAAAAGAAGAAGAAGATGAAAAAGAAGAAATTAGTCGTTCGTATAATTTACGAAATTGGAAAAAAGAAATAACAAAAAGAAATGTGAAAGCAATATGTATACTTATTTTATTCGGTTTACAAAAGAATTTCTAACGTAAACACAATAACATTATTGCTTTTTATTTATAATTGATCGTCATTTCAAGAATATCAATTTGTTTCGAAACGTTATTGATATCAGCGAAGTTAAAAATATTTTGCATTGTTAAAAATTATTATTGTAAAGTGAAACGAAAACGTGGGGAAAAATTACGATAGAAGAAAAGAACAATTATTTATCAATTTGCACAATCAAAAGTAAAAGTTTATCAGAAATTTTGCGGATTATAAACACACCTTGATCTATCATACGAAAAAGAAAAAAATATTGTACTTGTTTATATTATTGAAATCTATATTATCCTAAAGGATCCTACATACGATGTCCTTTCGATTACGACCACTTTGCAGAACTCCCCTATCCTTTGTCGTCCTTTCTTTCCACATGTGATCCTTATTACAGTTTTATTAAGGGTAACTTTCCCGGCACTTTATTCTCAAGCACGTGGGGAGGAATTATACGATACGCTTCGCAGCGCGATGCCTCGTTTAAAAAAAGAAAAAAGAAAAAAGAAAAAAGAAGAAAAAAAAGAAATTTGCTTTCAGAGGCGGACACCGATATGGCAAACTCGGCGCGTGTCTCTCTGTACTCTTGAAGAGTAGAGAAATGAGAATGAAAAAAAAAAAAACGAAAAAAAAAAATAGAAAAAAGAAAAAAACTGGAAAAAAGAAAAGAAAACAAAAGAAAAAAAATGGATAGCATAGGGAGTCCGTCCACGAATGAAAAGCTCGAAGAGCGTGAAAAGGAATGGCGGTAATGGGAAAAAGGGATGGAAAACGCTTTGACCAAGTTGCTCCTGTTCTCCTCTCTTCAGTCCAATGTTTCCGAACGCACTCGAAGAAAACTGCCTTCTATTATTGCTCGCCTTGTGCCACCTGGGTCCTTCTCCTTCGACCAGTCTTCGTCTTTTCTACTCTTCTACTCTCTTCTCCTTTCTTCTTCTCTTTCTCCTTCTCTTTCTTCAGTCTGTCGCTAACACAAAGGACCAACGCAAATCCCGTTAGATCGGATCGATATCCCGTAGAAACAGTGAGCCACCATCGGCCAATTTCGCTGAGACATTTTGCGATTTTTCACTTGCCACGTCGACCTTCGTAATCCTATCCTCGATCTAACGACGATCCCGTTCCATAGAGCTTCGTATGGAGCGTTTGTATAGACGAGAAAAATGTCGACGTCAAACTGGACCTCCTTCTAAGGAGGAATGTATAAAAGGGACTCGAAGGAACAACCCTCGTTACTAGACGAATATAGCTTTATTTTCGAACATGAAATATATCGTTATGTTTTGTAGAATTTCCTTTCGCACTATCAAAAGATGTAAAAGATTACAAATGTTATATCACGTATCTCGATTTATACATTTTTTTTTTTTTTTTTTTTTTTATATAAATCGAATTTCTTCTCTTCAACATTTTTCATATTTCCGAATATACGGAAGATAGAGATAAATTAAGACTGTCCATTAATTTACACCGAATAATAATATGATTAATTGTTATTATCATTAATTTTCTATACGAACGATTTATTTTACAAGAGTGATCTTCATCTAGAAATAATTCAATTAATCATAAGCAATGAGAGAACGTAATGAAATTATTCATTCGTAATAAATAAATATAATATATTTCGTACATACATACGTACATAAATATATATATATATATATATATATATATATATATGCGCGTGTGTATGTATATACGAAAGAGATAACAAATGGAGATATTTCCTAATACTGATTATACACTTCGACGTCCACGATAAAATTTCATATCTCGGCACAAGAATATATACGATCGACGTTGGAAGGTTAATGAAATACCTTACTAGAAATGCTGCTTCTACTGATGCATAGTTTACCGAATATCGATCTATGCGTTATGATTAGAAATTTCGATGAAAAATAGAGTCGTGAAACTTTAGTGCTGCTGCTGTTCAAACGTTTACCTTCAAAGAAGAGAGACCGATCGGTTCGTCGTTTGATCATAGCGAAAGGATATGAAAGCAACCTCCTGAATTCTTGAATATCACGGAAATTAGCGGCGTGCTACATCACTTTGAGAAAGGTATATGTATGTACTAGATAGATAGAAGACGTCGAATTCATCGTACATCATTTCAAAAAGTCTATCGATCTTAAGAAAAAGCATCTCAAGATGGTTTTTATATTTTTCCAACAGTACAGTAATCGATCTTAATAATTCAATTTTTAAAATACGTTTATTAGTTACTATATACTTTATTTAATTTTCTCTCGTTTCTACTGTATTTCGTTGGGCGACAATTTTTTTTTTTTTTTTTTTTTTTTTTTTTTTATATGTATAAATACAATGTTTGTATAGAGATTAGGATGTAAATGAATGAAAGGCATATTCATAAGAGACATCGAACTTATTCCACGTATATGTGTGTGTGTGTGTGTGCGTGTGTATTATATGTATATATATTTTATTTCTTTTTTGTTGGTAACATCCGGCTCGCCGAGCCAATTCGTCGCATTTCTCTAGGTCAGTACATTTGATGAAAAGCTAGAACGTCGGGACAGTTTTTTACACCTACCTTGAAACTGACAGGTGTTTTCTAGAAAATTATATGGGTCAGTGGTTCGTTTTGTTGACGACCTATATCTACTGGGTGTGCATTTGGAAAGAAAAACTTTTTCACTTTCGCAACGACGAACAAGTAGGTATGTACATACAGTGAAAGAAGAGAAAGAACACAGACACCGTTAAAAGAAAGTACAATGTACGAGAATATAAAACGAAGTGTTCCTTTTTCTTTCTCTTCCTTTCTTTTTTCTTCCTTTTCCTTTTTTTCCCCTCTTTCTCTTTTTTGTCTTGTTTTAGTTTAAGAACAGCGTGAAATCTCGGCGTAGCATCGCATAGTAAAATGCGTACACAAAGTAAAAAGTAAAAGAGCTAGCAGGATTGGGTGAAAAAGAAAAATAAAGAACTAGGATGAGTAAAAGTCCAAAAGTTGTCGTGACTCCATGCTAGTTAATAGTTAAGTACTGAATTTTAACGTAGGGGTAAAACCATTCTAAGAGAAATCCACAACGGGGTGCCATATGGTTGAACAAGGCAAAACAGTTCTTAAAATGGCGCTCGTAAATTCTCGTAAACGCGCTAGCAAATTTATATTCTGCGACAGTAAAGTATGGCAGCAGTGGTGGTATCATCCCCCGAGTGGTGCGCAGTTATCCTTGTACGTGGTGGAAACTACATAATCTTTGGTATCGAGCCACGTGTGCTCGCTTAAACCAAACGAGAAACCTCGAAGAATCCTCGACTCAAAAAGAAAAAAGATCTTCGTGCCGCTAAACCAATTAAAATAATCATTAGGAAAAGTTAAAGATTATGCGAGATAGGAAAAAGAAATTTCTTCCATCGGCTCTCTCTCTCTCCCCCACTGTATCTATCTATCTATCTCTATCTACCTATCTCTTTTTCTTTTTTCACTTTTCTTTTTCTTTTTCTTTCATTTTCTTCTTCCTTCTTCAACTTTCATTCGTGGAATTACAGAGGCATCGTTTCTATTGAACCCATAGAGCGAAGAAACATGAATTATTAATGAAAGTTGGAAACATCGAGGACCGTGGATGCAAAAAGGGGTGCCTGTTTAAATAGTACGGAATTAATTTAAATAGTACCCTACCCTCCCTTTCGTCACCCTTCCCAGTACCATCTCACCTCACATCTCGTGTAACTCTCGTGCTTCTTTGTGGAAATTAATGCAAAGGGTTGCAATTGAATTTAATCGCCCTTTATTGATTCCACCGAGGCCTCGATTTAAGTCCATGGGGTGAAAGATAACGAAGGCAAATATCGGAGGGTAGTATTCTTCGGACGGCATGGGGTAGAGGCGGGAGGGGGGGAGGAAAGGGGCTTGCGTAGAAAATTGAAAAGCTTTATAAGGGGGTGGGAGGGGTGTGGATAAGGGAATTGAAAAAGAAAAAGGAAGGAAAAAAGAAAATCTATCTGAAAATATTGTATCTTCCCTTTTAAATTGGTTATAAACGATAAACGTTAAAGAGCGATTAAAAATTTTCTTTATTAACAAAATAACAAACATAATGTATACGTTAACGAG
>NC_060961.1:1967500-2012500 GCF_910589235.1 Vespa crabro | reverse complement strand
AGTAGCGAATCGACGAAAGAGAAGTACATTACCGATGGATGTCGAAAGTTTCGACAACGTACAGCTACTTTCGGACTCCCTTTTTCATCGTCAAGGTTGAAATAAAATATTTCGAAGAACATGAATACAAATAATATATTATCATTTGAATTGATAATCATATATATATGTAATTATCATAAAGGACAATAAATATTCTGGTAACTACACTTACATATTATCACTAAATCGGACAGTATTATTGATCTTCCAATTGTATAGTGGCCGACCAATCAATTCCATGGGATAATGCATTCGTAGTACTTTCGCGTAATCCTCTCTTCGTTTTGTTAAATTTATTAAAGTGGAATTCCAATTTCGCGCTTGACCAACGAAACACACACTCTCTCACTTCCTCTTTCTCTCTCTTTCACATTGTACATTCATCGAGTCGAGCGAATTGCAAGTTTTAATTACTTCTCTCTCACACGTATCTTAAAGTCCATGAAAATTTTCACGCATAGCAACGACGTGTCTCGGCTTTTATTCGCGATCGATGGATCAACGTAATCTCGATCATTCGAAAGCTTCGATCACGATCAGCAAACAACTCTATTTCTTTGTCTATCTCATTCTCTCTCTCTCTCATTCTCTCTCTCTCATTCTCTCTCTCTCTCTCTCTCTCTCTCTCTCTCATTCTCTCTCTCTCTCTACATATATATATATATATATATATATATATATATATATACATAACAAATTCGTTCTCGTATCATTATTCGTTTTTCATGTATCGCTTTAATTGACTTTTTGGCCGAACGTAGTTTCAGTTTATCATTTTATTCCAACAAATATAATTTCGGTCGCAGTATTCGTTGCGTGTCAGAAAATTTGATTGAAATATATTGTCACAGATTTTAATTAACGTCCCCTAATCCCTCTTCCTACTTTCCATCCTCCTCCACCTCTTTTGATCGATGCGTCTTCGTCGTTTGAGTGAATTTTCATACTTATCTCATTTCTTAATGAACCGAATCAACACTTCAGGAACATTTGAAATATTTATTATTGTCGAAATTCGATCGATAACGAAAGGAAAAAGAACGCGCGTTAAACTTTGCAGTAAAACGAAAGGATAAATTGAAAACAAAAAGAAAAAAAAAAAGAAAGGACAAAAAAAAGAGAGAGAGAGAGAAAGATACTAAGCAATTTATTCGGCTTCGTAAATCGTTCTTTGCGGTACAATGAGGCGAAATATTCGAACGACACTTCTTACTTTCTTTCTTTCTTTCTTTCTTTCTTTCTTTCTTTCTTTCTTTCTTTCTTTCTTTCTTTCTTTCTTTCATTCTTTCTTTCTTTCTTTCTTCGTATTTTTCAAGAGGCACCCTCGCAGCTGACGTCGGATTAAAGGCGACGACGCATAAAAAACATTTTAGAGTTGAACTTTCATAATCTTGAAACACAGAACCAATAGTTCTCTCTTTCTCTCTCTCCCTCGTGTAGTTCTTTTTTTTCTTTATATATTCTTTCTCGACGGAATGCACTCGAATAATAATCTATTTAACTTGTGCGATGCATGTTCGGCTATCGAACACGATGCAAAAATAACGCGGTAATTACCGATATACATCTTCCTTCCATCATAGAAAGTTTATTTACGGAAAGATTAATTGGTTCGTTGTTTTTTCTCTCCCTCACTATCCCACCCCCCATCGCGCACCCCTTTCGTGCTCTTAATCGATCAAGAAACAATTAATGTTGATCGAACGATTTCGATTGAATTTTCGAAGGAAAAGTTGTAAAAATATTTATAACTTTCTTATTCACTTTCGAATTCCTCGTGAAAACAACTAACGAGTTCTCTATATAAATATATAGATATATCGTCTATCTTATCTTCCCTACGTAATTAATTTTCAAAGTTGGCAACAAAGTTAGTTGGCTTTCGTAAGTAGATACAAACATATATACATATACATATATATATATATACATATATATATATATATATATATATATATATATAGCGCGCTACGTTCGGCGAAATGTTGTCTCACCTCGTGCTTGTTAATGAGAATGGCTACAGGGGTATATAACATTGAAAAAGAGGAAGTATCCTATCAAGTCACTTTAGCATTTATTTTAATAATCTACGAATTAACAAGAAACTGCTTGTCATTTCCGAGATTACATTTTTTTTTTCCTTTTCTCCTTCTTCTCTTTTTCTTTCTTTTTTTTTTCTTTTTCTTTTTTTTCTTTTTTTTTTTTTTTTTTCTTTCCTCCTACCTACTACTCGACGTTCGTGATTTAAATGTATTACAATGTACTTTATCACTTAATATCCACTTTTGAAAATATTCTTAATTTTATTAATGAGTTAGTTATATAGAACGATAAAATTTTATTAGAGTTTGAACGATGAAATTTTATTTAAATGAATGAATTTTCGATAGAACGCTTGATCTTCTCCCTCTCTCTCTCTCTCTCTCTCTCTCTCTCTCTCTTCTTTTTTAATGATGATCCCTGAATGAATAACGACAGTGAACGAAGCGATACGAGTAATCGTAAAAGTCGTAAGATCGAGAAACGATTATCGAGAAACGAAATCTTGGTCGGATATATGTATGTCGATGGATAACGAGAAAAGGGATAAAGGATAAGATAGAGGAAAGAAAAAGAACGGCAATAGAATTAAAAAAGAAATGATTCGATCCTTGTCGAAAAGCCCCAGAGAATCTACTCTCTTACTTTCATCCCTTCTTCCATCCTTTCTTCCATCCCTTCTTCCATCAAGGAGAGTCCTTTCGCTCGAAGTTAATTCCAAGGAATCATGCTATTGCCATGTTTATGTGAGCCTGCTGCATTCGGAGAATGTCGGCTAATCGGCCATCCTGAAAATTAGACAGAAAACTTAATTATAAAGATACTGATTGGTTGAATTCCCAAAAGAGTCGAGTGATATCTCGGTAAACAAAAGCACACAAGAGACAGGACTATTGCATTTCGACATATATACACGTAGTTAACAAGTTCTATTGGAATACCTTCTAACAACTATGAAACAATGAGCTTTCTTAAAAAAAAAAAAAGAAAAAAAAAAAAAAAAAAATCGTAAGATTTATTTCCTTTCTCTGATATCATCATTCGTCCCATCAAAATGATCACAAATAAAATATCGATATACGACGAGTTATCAAGTGTAATAATAAATATTTCTTTATTATCACTATTCGTCCTATAATAATTTCTCTTTATATTTATCTAACTATGTAACGAATTTAATAGGACTAGCCGATTAAAAGGGAACATCGTTAATCTCGATCAATAACGCGTGGTTGCCCTTAAAACGAACTACACCGGAACAGCATGTAATTCTCTCGGCTTTCTATCACACACACATATGTACACACACGCGCACGCACACACACACACACACATACACACACATACACAGCTGCACAACTACACTTTCGCATTTACATTACAACCAGTGGTGTAAGCTTAACGACCAATGCCGTCTTCCCGAAACGAATCCGTTTCGCGTATTTTGCGTGAAACCGCGACGACTAAACAGGAATTCGTAATTACAGGTACTAGTTTCAATCTTTCTCTATCTCTCTCTCTCTCTCTCTCTTCCTCTCTCTTCTTTTACACATATACACATATAAACATCGAAAGAGATCGTCTTTCAAATAGAATAAGTTTCTCAAAGGCGATCAGCTTTCTTCTTCTTCTTCTTCTTCTTCTTTCGAAAAGACAACCTTTTCCAAGATGATTTAAAAGAACATCGACATCGTAAGGGGACCAGTAACGTTGGTGGTGCAATTTCACGGTCGATGAAAAAGGAGAGATAGATAGGGAGATAAACGTTAGGTAGAAAGGAGATAGGATAGAAATGAAAGGAAGAACAGTTAGGTTGGTAGAGAGGGAGGTAGGGAAAAAGGGACAAAAAACTTGTGAAGAAAAAAGGGAGGCTTGAAAAAAAAAAAAGAAAGGAAAATAAACGAGAAAAGAAAAGAGAGAGGGAGAAAGAAAGAGAGAGAGAGAGAAAGAGAGTAAGAGAGGAAGAAAGGAAAGAGGAAAGGCAAGGCAAGAGGGACTTAACGTGGTAACGAAGAGCCATAACGGGTTACGGGATCGTTCGAAAATGCGAACCGATCGGCTGGACCGACGAGGAGAGATTTATCGTTTCGGGCACGATTTATTTGACGCGTTTAAATGCCTACTTTATCGACGAGCGAGAGCGGCCACCGGTGTTTAAAGTACGATCGACCCCTTTTCCATCGGTCCATCCCATTCTCTCATCCTCTCATCCTCTCTCTCTCTCTCTCCCTCTTCCTCTCTCTCTCTCTCTCTCTCTCTCTCTCTCTCTCTCTTTCTCTCTATTCACCCTTTCTATTCGGTTTCGAAACTCACTCGTCCCTTGACGCGAACCCTGCACAGTTCCGACTTTATCGAGGCCGTTGCAGGCCGCTCGCTCAGTCTGTGGAAATGAAAATGATATTTATTAGAATGTGAACGAACCCGATCTCGTTTGGAAAAGAAGTAGGGAAAGGAAAAAGAAAGGGAAAGAAAAAAGAGAAAAAAAAAGAAAAAAGAAAAAGAAAAAGATAGTTTAAGCTTACGATCATCGATTCGCAAGGATTTCATTTACCGGCTTTAAATGCATATCAACCCCTTGGGAAAAATCTATTTCACCATCGTAATATACATAAATCCTTCTTGGTTTGCTTTCGAAACTCGTTAAGCTTCTTCGTAGATTTGGGTCTCTCGTAACTGCGGGTTTGTCGAGAGGTGTGGAACAGGGACACGGTGGGGTCAGGGGTTTGGGGCGGGGGGGGGGGGGAGGAGAGGGTGGTAAGAGAGGGAAACGAAATATTCTTAAAATCATTCAACGATATTCGATCTTCTTCTCATCTATTACATCTAATATATACGAAACGTTGAAATTCCGTGATCTTTCTCGAACTACCGTCAATGTGATACCTAATGTGACAAATCTTTATTGCGAACTCGTTGAAATTCGAGACGATCGTCGACGTCTATACCATTTCACGCCGATCTACTGCTACCTTACGGTGATTATCCTTGACTGGTTAAGCTCCGTGGCGGGAAGCTCTCCTGAGGATTATCTCTCTCTCTCTCTCCCTCTCTCTCTCTCTCACTTTCTCTCTCTCTCTCTCTCTCTCTCTCTCTCTCTCTCTGTACACCCTTCACTCGCTGTCGATATTTCAACGGTCTTATCTGCTCCTTCGGGATACCGTTTCGAGACGACGCTCTCTCAGCTACCAAGCTCCGTTACCTCAAATATCCCCTCGTCCTCCTATTTCACCCTTTCAGTACCATCAACCTTCTCTCCCTATCTCCTCCTCCTCCTCCTCCTCCTCCTCCCTCCATCTCCCTCCTGCCTCCCAACCCACCCACTAATCACCCTATCTTATTATCCATTGTCAATGTTAATTACGTTACATTATCCATAAATTCTCCGATCAATCGTAAAATCGTACGCATGACTTTAACAATTGTCGAATGTAATCGAATATTTTCGCATTCATCGAATATGAATTTTGAATGATAATCGATAAAATTTATTAATTATATCCCGTTATTAATTTTAATTACGTGAACTCGTTGTCACGAGTTTTACAAATGATCCCGACTTGATGAAACGAGAGATCTTTTATTGTATTTTTTGGTGTCTCGAGTGGGATCGAGTTTAAACGAAAATCGATACGGACACGTAGTAAGTTGCTTGAATAAGGTATGTGGGCTTTGAAATTTTATTAAAACTAAACGAAACTCCGTGAAAGATAATGAAGTAATGACTTATTATCTATGAAATATTAATAGGTACGTAATTTTACAATAATGCATATTGTTATCTTTTATTGACAAAAATTAATCTCCCTCTTTTTTCAATGCATACAAATATTTAGGATAACGTTTATCGATTCCTTTATATTTTTTCTACCAAAGAAAAATAAATGAGAAGACATATAGGAACTTGAAAGAATAGGAAAAAGAAAAGAAAAAGAGAGAAAAGAAAAACCAAAAAAAAAAAAAAAAGAAAAAAAGGATTAAGCCGCTTCGTTATCCTGCATAAATAATGTACTTAATTATCTGTTAGACGAAGGACCGTGTTCGTTGGATAATAATTGTCATTAACTTGAATATATGTGCCCGAAGTAACCCCCGGAATTGCAACGTGGTCGAAGGATACTCTCTGTCTCTGTCTTTCTCTTTCTCTTTCTCTTTCTCTTTCTTTCCTTGTTCACCTCGTTACACTCTCGTTTCATTATTTTTTTCGTCCTTCGTCCTTCCTGACATAAGCTCGCTATCTCGTTTCCCGAAGTACCTAGAAAATTTACGCTCCCTTGCATTTTTCTCAAAGTTATGCGTTTTTAACGAGAAAGAGATGAAGAGTAGGATAAAAAAGAAAAAAAAAGAATAAAAAAGAAAAAAAAACAGAAAGAAAAAAGGAACATAGAGCTTCGCGATGAAATTTTGTCCGGTTCTATCAAGCTAATTAATGCTTTCGGATTCTAACTCAATGCGTTATAGATATAATTTGTTATAATAATAATAATAATAATTATTATTATTATTATTATTATTATTATTATTTTCCTATGCGTATGAACGACAAAGATGTCAGATATTCCTTCCGTCGAAAGTCCAGTCTTCTATACGTGACCTGCGAAATTCCTAGGCAAAGAGAAAGTTAGAGCGAACGACAAATAATCACAACGTAGCCGCAGGGTGCGGACAGGCACGCAAGAGAAAGAGAGAGAGAGAGAGAGAGAGAGAGGGAGGGAGGGAGGGAGAGAGAGAATCCCGAACAATCGGCTTTTACGACAGGGCCGTACGTACGAAGTTTCAAAATTGCAACAGAATTTCTGCCCAATGGAAGAGATTATTAAACCATAAAGCTTCCCACAGCGATAGTAGTAGTATTAGTAGTAGCAGTAATAGTAATAGTAGTAGTAATAGTAGCATTAATAAGCAGCAATTGTAATAGTAGAAATAATAGCAATAGTAGTTGAACAGTAATAATAATAGCAATAATAGTAGTAGTAGTAACAGCAGCAACAGTAGTAGTAGTAGTAGTAGTAAATAGTAGTAATAATAATAGTAGAAGTTATAGGAGTGGTAATAGTAGTAGTAAATAGTAGTAATAATAGTAGTAAAAGTGATAGAAGTATTAGTAGTAGTAAAACTAGTAGTAGGAATGATAGGAGTGATATTAATAATAACGATGATGATAATAGAAGTAATATTAGTACGTGAAGAAGAATTTCTCTACTCTCGATGAACGAGTAAAAGGAAGGGGGTGGGGATGGGGTTGAGTGGAGGGGGGGGGGGGGGAGAGAAACTTAATCAAGATAGAGTAAGTCGTCGTTTTATCATAGAAATATGTTTTAATCAGAGCATCATGAAAATGACAATGGACACTGTTTGCACGAACTCACGTTTTCAATAGAATTCCTTTCGAGGACGTCGTCGATGACGTTTTCATTATTCGCCTAACTTCGACTAAGTCTCTCTGTCGAGCTCTAACCGCAAAGAAAAAAAGAAGATTAAAAGAAAAGAGGAAAACTAAGAGTAGATCAAAAAAAGAAAAAGGAAGAAAGAAAAAAAAAAGAAAAAGAAAAGCGTAGACAAGAAAGATGAGATTGCTCGTTTAATTACCGGGTTGACTCGAGCCGTTTAGATTAGCCGGCTTAGAATTAAGGGACACGAGCCTCTCCCAGAGACTTTAGCTTAGCAAACTATACAAAGAGGAGAGAGAGAGAGTCGCATAGGAGCTTTCACGCTTGCGAAAACTACTATACTCTGTCGCTTGGCAACCAGAAACGGTCCCAACAGTTAACCTCTCTCTCACTCTCTCTCTCTCTCTTCCTTTCTCTTTCTCACTCTCTCTTTCTCTAACTTCGTTCCAATCCCTCTTTAATTCTCCTTCCTTCTCTACTTCGTTTCTATCAGCCCCTCAGTCCGATTAATCCATTCGAAATGAGGTTTAAATCGTCGCATTACTTTCCATTGTTCGATCTTGGAATCGATTATTGGTGTGGATGTCTTTAAACAAACGATCAGTTTATGTCGGAAGATGTAGAAAATGAACGGATTAACGCGACCAATCCTATTCGATATTAATGTTACAGGAAGGATCAAATATTCAAGCTGTTGATTGAAATAATAGTTTGATTAAAAAAAAAAAATATATATATATATATATTATTCTGAAATATTTAAATATTGTCAAATAAATATATTTATGTCTATTGATATATGATTATTACGGTATTGTTACATATGTATGCGCATACATTTATATATTTATTTGAATTAATTAATAATAATTCAATGCACAAATTGTGAATGTGAGATATACAGTTATTTATTCATATAGGTATCCATACATACAAACACACACACACATATATATGTATATATATATATATATATATATTATTTCTTCTAACGTAATGGCCTTGATCTTTGTCATTAGAAACGACCATAAGGATAAGACGAACGTTCGTTTAAAAGCGGTTGACTACCGGTTGGGTAGGGAAAAGGCGTCCTCATCGTCTCGTGGCTATGCATCATCTGTAATTAAGAAATTCCGTGCGCTATTTAAGTATTCTTCCCGTAATCTGGCTGGAATGGAATTAAAAATTATGAAAAGGGGAAAATAAATGAGCCGAGCGAGACCAACCACCATTCCGTCGTCGTCGTTCTCGTAAAAGGAGTTGAACCAACTATGGTGCGTTACGATCATTTAACGAACAAGAAGGAAGAGAGAGAGAGAGAGAGAGAGAGAGAAAGAGGGAGAGAGGAGAGAAGAAGAGAAAGAGAGAAAAAGCTCAAGAACAACGTGAGTGTTGCTAATTTTTTTCAACCTCTTTTTTTAGATGCTTGAAATTACCGAGAAAAGTCTCTCTCTCTCTCTCTCTCTTTCTCTCGCTTTCTCTCTTTATGTCTCTCTCAATTTTTATATGCATATGAAGAGGAATATACGTCTGAAAATGTGCTCGTCCCATGAATTAGAACTTCCGTCTACTTGGCATGAATATTATCTGCTCGCGTTACGAACAAAATTTTTCCTCGAAATTCAAAATAAAATGGTGGAAACGTTCGAAGGGAAAGGGTGGTGGGGGCAAAGGAGGGGAAGAAGGAGAAAAGAAAAAGAAAAAAAAAAGAAATATAAAAAAAGAAAAAAATTAATCGTTTGTATTGAAAAACGAATAACGCCAATGACTTTCTAATGAAGTATAAAGGAATTAGAAAGAACTATACGTGTGTACGCGTACTTTTTGTCTTGTCATAAAATGAAAAAATTCCAACGTATTCTCTTTCCCTCTTCCACTTTCCATTCATACTACGAATTAAAATTCTAATTAAATTTAATGCTAGTCGGTGATTCTATTTTTTAGAGAGAGATAGAAATAAAGAGAGATAGAGATAGAGAGAAAGAGAGAAAGAGAGACAGAGAGAGAGAGAGAGAGAGAGAGAGAGAGAGAGAGAGACAGAGAGATGCAAAGTGGGATAAGGGAAGAAAATAAAAAATAATAAAAACGAAATCAATCTTTTGCATTTCTCGGGGAATCAATAAAAAGTTAAATGCATTAGAGAGCGAAAGAATGTAATATTTTTATGAGTGCACTCATTTCCTTCCCTCTTTTATCCTTTGTGATATGGAACACCGTTACACGAATTCTCAAGCATTCCCAATTTCTCTTCTCCTTTTAACTCTGGCGACCATTGGCGATGTATATATCGATTATAGGCCGTTCCTATCGTTGGTGGAAGTCAGGCAGGCATGGATATTTCTCGTGGCATTTGAATTTCAAGCCCCGACGCGCAAATAGATTCAATTTTTAACGAGCCGTGTTGTCCGTCATGTGCATTTGCCTCGGTGCGTCATCGTCGTACGAACTGAATAATGTCGCACCCTCCTGCCGTACATATCCGGCCCATAAATATAGATGAGTCGGCTATTGTAAATTCATCGATTTTTCGGTAGAAGCCGATGGAAGATCTCGAACAAGCGAGAAAAAGAGAAATAGAGAAAGAGAGAGACAAAGAAAGAAAGAAAGAGATACATGGAGAGAGAGAGAGAGAGAGAGAGAGAGAGACCATTTGAAATAGCGAAGGAAGATCGATGCGATCTGCAAAGAGGATCATTTACCGTGGATACAGATGAAATTCATTTGAATCGCGAATGAATTTTTCTTCGTCATTTCATTGGAAAAGGAATATATCAACACGAATTAGGAAAATTAAAAAAAAAAAAAAAAGAAAGAAAAAAGAGAGAAATGAAAAAGGAAAGAAAAAGTTATTCCAACTATCTCGAGTGTAATAACATTTGTATCTATAATGACCCAAATAGGTACATGTAAAATCGATAACGATGATTATAGTAATGTGGTAAAAGGAGCGATACAAGAAAAAAAAAAAAAGAGAAGAAGAAAAAAAAGAAAAAAAAAGAAAAATAAAAAATAGGGATGAAAGAGGTCAGGTTAAAAGAAAGGGAGAGATGGTAGATGGTACTGTGAAGTTGGAAATGGGAAAATACTCATAAAATTTCGTGCGAAGTGGAATCGAGCGGGCCGAGGTTAAAATTAAGGTGAACGGAAGGAGGAGAAGGAGGAGGAGGAGGAGGAGGAGGATGAGGGAGAGGAGGAGAAGGTAGATGAACGAGGTTGGACATTATCGGGAGGGTCCATAAATTCAAGAAGATTAGTCCTGGGCGAATCTTCTACGGTCTGGAAGGATCGTGCTCGATATTACAAGCCTTTGAACGCTTAAAACCTTTTAAATCGCAAGTCTAATGAACACGATGCGTATATCTCAGTCCTCGGACTATTTTCTCTATGAAAAAGAAGAAAAAAAAAAAAAAAAGAAAAAAAAAAAAATAAGGGAAAAATAAAAAAGAATGAAAAAAAGAAAAAGAAGATATCTTACCTTTCCATTTTCACTGGTTATAATATAAATTTTTTCCTTAGAAAATTTATAATGACGATCTATATCTATAATTGGAAATAAATTTTCGTTAATCATAAAAGTTCATTAAAATGTTAATTATATGATTATTAAGAAATCATTTTATGGCGTAATCATCTGAAAAAGGATTAATAACTAATGATTCCAATTAAAATGTAAAATAAAATGAATAAGAAAAAAAGGTGTCGGGCAATTTTTCGCCATCGTACTCGTTGTATCCTCTTGATGGTTACACGTCAAAAGGAACTCTTTTAAACGAATTCTCAAGCTCTTCTACGGTCATTTTAGAAGTAGATAAATTTCTCTTAATAACGTCATAAGCGATAGGAGGTGGCCCGGCTTTACCGAAGGCGGACCAGCAAAATCCTCGTTACCAGGATAATCTGCTCGCATTTTTATTAATCATCATTAACTCCTTTAATCGTTAGAAGCCGACCGCTATATGGAACTACATTTTAATACCTTTCGCGTTCGTATTTTTCTCTATTTTTACGTGTTACGTAATCTCCTCGTTCGATTCATTAACAAACGGAGAATGAGAACCGAAAAAAAGGTAGAGATAAATAAATAGATAAATAAATAAATAAATAAATAAAGAAGGAAAGATAAAGAAAGAAAATCTATACATATTCGTAGTTTTTCATTTCATTAAATTAAGAAAATATATTTATTTAAATAACAATTTATCGATTTCCCAAGAGATAAAACAATTTGATGAAATATTTAACAATATGACGTATTAAACGAGGAAAATCGAAAGTTAACCAAATAGAAATACACAGAGAGAGAGAAAGAGAGAGAGAGAGAGAGAGAGACGAGGGGGAGGGGGGTGAGACAGACAGAGAGTGGAGTAGATAACCAGATAATCCACCGAATCAGCAATTAGTATACATTGGAATAATTAACGCCTATTTCCCGTTAAGCCTTGAGCGAGACACCTTGGTGGTGCTTCTCAATTACAAAGACGAATTGTTTGTGTCACGCGATAGCTCGACAAATGGGCTTTGATTGCAAATGTTAGAGACAAAGGGAAAGAGATCGTTGTGTATCTAACGCCTGTATATATATATATATATATATATATACTTCTATATGTATAAGTAAGTACCCATGTATTAACCGCAATTAAATATCAAATTATTTCGTTCGAACGAATGAAAATATTTTATTACGAATTTTTAAAATAATTTTTTTATAAAACGTATATATATATATATATGTGTGTGTGTGTGTATATAAGTATATAAGTATATACTTATATACTTATATATCTAAATACGTGCGCATGTATATAACTATGTATAAAATATATGCACGTACATAGATTCTGGGAATTGGGGTGAGAATAGGATGTAAGGATATGAGAGGAGAGGAGAGGGAAGGAGATGGGGAGGAGGGAGGGAGGGTGGCCGGGGTAAAAGGACGATGAGGAAAAGGCGTGCGTCGAATTCGATGCTTTTCGTTATTCACTAAGAGCAATATCTCAGGTCTCGCGAACTATTCTTCCGTTCGACGTCTCGGCGCGTCGCGTTTCCATTGTTCGTCGACGTACAGATATTTATTACAAAATGGCATGGAACACCTACGTAAGGATATATATATATATATGTGTGTGTGTGTGTGTGTGTGTGTATGTTCATGTGCACGTATGGTTTCTATATCTGTATATGTATACATTGAGATTGCTTCAGGGCATAGCAAGTTTTTACGATCAGTTCACGAGCGTATCCTCTTCGATAAAGAAACCATGCCATTTCTTTTTTCCCCATTCAATTCATTCGTGAGTATTGTGGCCTGGCTGATCGTGTCATTGCCTTCTTAAGGAAACACTTTCAATGTATAAGATACATATATATGTATGTATGTATGTGTGTGTATGTATGCATGTATATTATTTTTTTCCACGTTTTGCTACTTTTCATCGGGTTATTTCTGTACAATGTAACTTACACATATTTTCAGTTCGAAATTGAAACGACATTAGTTCTTCCAATTGCATTGTCGATGAGTTTCTTTCTTTTTTTTTTTTTTTTTCGTAACATCTCTACTCTTCGAATTTATATTAAATTTAAATATAATAGAAATCTTTGACCCTAGCATTAACAGATGTTAGATTTCATTTGTTTTTTTTCATTTTTTCTTTTTTTTTTTTTATGAAAAGTTATGAAAAGAAAAAAGGAGGGGGAGAAAAAGAAAGATAATTCTTTGACGTAAATCACAAACGAGATCACCTCATCGTGAGAATCATCTCAACGTTACGAAATGAATCACTAATATTTTCTTTCTGTTTCTCCCTTTTGCATACTTTAACATTAGTTTAATTAACCTCGATGTAAAAAAAAAAAGAAAAAGGAAAAAAAAAGAAGAAAGAAAAAAAACGAAAAGAAAAGAAAAAGGAAAAAGATAGAAAAAAATAAAAGGGAGTTGGAGGTAGTTTCTTCCTTCCGGCGACGATGGAAACTCTCAAGAATACAAAGAGTTTAACGAAGAAGAAATTCAGAGCTCAGTTCGGAGTATGCTGGAGGGCCAATATAGATGGTGAAAGAGGCTCCGATATCTTCTTAATGAAATGGGTTTGAAATTGATTGAGTACACACGATACGCGACGCCTTCCGATACTCCTTTCTCGAAGAGGAAAGTTGCCATTGGGGAAACTGTCGAAAAAGTCTCTTTGTACTTTCAAGAAGGAAATATTTGAATGGATGACCGAAAGGAGATCTCTTTTTTAATAATAAAGTGAAATTTTACTTATAGGAGAGAGAGAGAGAGAGAGAGAAAAGAAAAGAAAAGAAAAGAAAGGAAACTTCGCAAGCTTCGATCGAAAGTTATGTACAAATTTTGGTTAATCTTTTTCTATTTGCTTACTTAATTTATTTCACCTTTTTCTCTCTCTCTTTTTTTTTCTTTTTTTTTTCTTTTTTGTATTTTTTTTTTTTTGGAAACAACGTTACATCAAAGTCCATTTAAAATTGTGTGCTTCGATCGATCTCACGATTCTATAGGGAAACAAGCAAAAATTAGATCGCTATTGAACGTGAAGAAGTTGTAGAAGTCCTCTGTCACGGTCAACTAATGGAATTAGATAGGATTATCCAGAGACAAGAGCCAAAGCGGGGAAAAGTTAAGTTAACGCCGGTGTTACCTTTAACTTAATTATACGTCTCTCCTTCCTGTATCAATGTAATTGATAATTCGAGACGCTTGAACGAAATTCGTTTCAAAATCAATTTTTATCTATTAATAGTATTTGCTAAATATATTCCATTTCCCACCTGTTTCTTTCTCGACGTTAAAATTATCGTCTCTCGTGATATTACGAATATAACTCGTGTGATCGTCCTTATCTATTTATAGCATTTATTTCAATCGAAAGATTATTAAATGAGTACGGACAAAAAGATAAGTTGAAAGAAATTTAAAAGAGACTAGGATAAATGTCCTGTTCGTTCTTTTAATCGAAATACATTTTATGAGGAAAAAGAAACCGAGAGAGAGAGAGAGAGAGAGAGAGAGAGAGAGAACATGATAGAGAGAATTAGAAAAAGAGATAAAGGAAGAAAACGTGAATGATAAACAGACCAACAGACTAGAAGAAATAAAAGAATAAGAAAAATAGGGACTATAGAAAAGTGGAATTCCACGTGTTACATCCTTTAGTGACATTTGCACGACTAACTGGTATCGTTAGAGGAAACAAATTCCGAGAAATTACATTCTTGCACGAATATTAAGTGCTCCCCTTTAAGAATACCACTCGTATTTTCTCCTCGAATTCTCTCTCTTTCTCTCTCTCTGTTTTTCTTTTTTTATCTATTATTTATGTTATCTGACTTTATGTAGCAAACGTGCTCTAAACTTGTCATATACGTTTATTTCTTTCTTATATGTATGACTTGTAGAGAGATTCTGTTATGTTTGCCTTGCCACGTATTACTATGGGCATAAATATCTAAAGTAAACAGTACAATTTATAATTGGCCATATTGTGGTTATTTATCTGGACAAGATACGTAAATATACGTGAGAAAAGAAACAAAAAGATAAATGTGTGCGAGTGTATACGTCGTCGTTGTTGTTGTTGTTATTGTTGTTATTATGTTCCTTAGTATCCTGTAGTTGATTAAAGTCAGTCAACGAAGCCAACTCGACGTACATATATACGCATTATCATAAATCAATTCGAAAATGCAGTATCAACTCGACATCAACGAACTTGGCACCGTACGAATACTAATTACGAATGACTACTAATCATGTCTCTCTCTCTCTCTCTCTCTCTCTCTCTCTCTCTCTCTATTTCTCTCTCTTCTTCGGTTTCGTCAGCGAAATAGAAACAATTTGATCTACCCAATATCAGTACAGTATGAATAAAAAAAAAATTTGTATTCGATTTCCTAATTCACACGATATCGAATAAGTGAAGCGTTCAAACTCTCGTTCCCTTACTCGCGTTCGCGTGCCTTACGTTAGATAAATTAACATATGAACGGGTACGATACGATATAGTGAAACATTAGCGAGCAATATTCATATGGAGATTTCACTTGAAGAGTATTATAGATCTAACAAGCCGTGGCTAAGCTATTTACATAAATGCCGAAATCCTGGGCGATTTAGTTCGACGGATTTCGTCGACCACCGACCGTGTCGAAAGCGGCCTCTAAAGTGGGAGACGTTAAAACCGTTTACCATCCGTCCCAATCGACGTGCTATTTCACTTTTGGCATCGTGTGCGTATCCTCTTTCACCTTGTCCATGTGTGTCCATCATGTCTACTTGCATTTGTGTATCCTATGTTCGGGGCTAATGCGACAGGAAGCTTCACCGAAATTCGCATCCGTTTTAAGGACGAGATGGAAGATAAACGATCGCCTATCTTCGACCTGTTACGTGTTTGGTGTAAGTAGAACGATCACTCTTTCCTCGGACTTATCCTAAATCCACAACGATCTTCTCTTCACTTTAATTACGTCCAATTGAATTTTCCAATTTTTCCTTTATATATAATATAATTACAATGTGTATATATATTTATATTTATATTTATACATATATATATATATATTTTTTTTTTCATTTCGATTGAAAAATATAGGACGATATACATATCTTAGAAATTAAAATGATAATATTCGTATATGGGACAATTTGATTTTCTTGTTTTTTGTCTTTTTTATTATCAATATCTTATTAGAATCTTGCTATCTATCGAACGATAAAATTATTATGGTATTAAAATCATATATATATATATATATATATATATATATATATATATCACGTCGTAAATAAATCGTGAGACAATCGTGAGAATAAGAAAGAATAGAATCTGGACGATTCGTTTCGTGAAAGACGAACAGAATTGTCGAAGAATGGAACGCGTCTTCCTGCTATCGAGAGACTTCCACGCGAACGAGGCCGATTATTTCGCGCGAAATCGACAACTGCACTCTCAGCTACAAATCATCAGGGACTGATTGTGTCGAGTGTTCTCTTCTACTCCATCTTCTCTTCGTACTACTACTACTACTACTACTACTACTACTACTACTACTACTACTACTACTACTACTATTACTAGTACTCATCGTCGTCTTCGTCGTCTTCGTCGTCGAATAATTCTATGGAGAATTTACGAAGCTCTGGCACCTTCTCGTTTCTTGTAATCTCAATAGAATATTATTTGATCTTGTAACCATCGATTCATGTACACACATACATACACACACTCACACATGGACATGGATACACATACACACAAACCTACACACATATATCCTATTAAACGATAAACTATTAAACGAAAGATTTTTACATATTCTTTTGTTTAACAAGTTTATTTCGAAAATGGATCTAAACATTTTGATAAAATTAGATGAGTCTATCATTTTCAAATGAGAGAAAACGATTTAGCTAAGTCTCGACTTTGATAACGTTCTTAACTTAAAAAGTTAAATAGTCATAGAAAATATAATATAGATAGATAGATAGATAGATCATATTCATTTTAACATGTCGTATAATCCGCTTGATGCCTTATAAATTAGGTGAGATTAATTCTTAAATGATCTTTTAACCCTTATGTTATTAAAACCGTAAAGGTTATAAAAACCGATTGCCTTACAATATCTAACGATAAAATCATCGAATTTTCATTTATTGAAATTTTCTGTTCAATGATTTATCCTTTGCGTTTCGTAAATGCAAATTGTTAATTGTTATTTCGTAATTGAATTGGAAACTTCTATTTTGTAAATAATTTACAATCGAGATTTGAATATCTTTCGGTATTTAGTGAACGCCCTATATGAAACTTTTTGATATTACAAATTTAATAAGAGATTCTATACGATGCTTTCTTCTACATCAAGAGAGATAACAGTTTGAAAATCTTTTTATCGTCAAATAATCCACGCCATTCCCCGTAATGTTTTATGGAAAGGAGCTTTGAACACCATGGAAGTTAAGCCGAATATAATAAAACTCGACTGTGAAGAATTGCGTTGTCAGTTATTTCGACAACATGGAAAAAAAAAAAAAATAAAATAAAATTAACATACATATCAACCGTATTGCTAGGGAACAATTTTTTCTCTTCTATAGCCTCGTCCTATTTTACCGAACGAACGAATATTCGGTCTTTCAAATATTCTTCACTTATATGCCCTTTTTACTTGATTGTAAAGCGATTCGCGGGAACGATTCATCGATAAAAACTTCTCTACCAAATGGCTCGTGAAATATGCCGAAGAAAAAAACTACCATCTGTTTCTCACTTTCTCTCGAACGTGGGAACATTATTCCTATTCTCGATCGTAATCGTGAATCAAAAGAAGAAAAACATTCAAAATGAATTCGTACTTGCTAGTTTCGTGTTGATTTTTTTTTGTTTTTCAGAGATAACATCCTCTCGAATTTATCTCTGCCGGGAATTAAATTTTTCGGGATATTTTTTTTTTTTATTATTATACGCGAAAGGAAAGACGAAAGTAAAAAGCAAAAAGAAAAAAAAAAAAAGAAAAAAAAAAGAAAAAAGGATACGCGTTTAACGAAACTCACATTTTGTTCTACGATGTTTATTTTAACATTTTTCTCATCGTGTGTGATGTGCGTACGGTCCTTCTGCCAATTCCCTGAAAATGTCGATAATAATTTTCACTCGAAAGTCAAAAACGTGTCGCGCGTGCAGTCCGTTTCGTCCATTAATATCGCGCCTCCGTATGACGCGAAATAATGACGGGCGCAGCACGTCGTTCGACATCGAACGTGTAACATGGCGATGGTGAGCATGGGATATGTCTCGTGTATGCGTATGTGCGTGCGTGCGTGTATGCATGCGTATACGAGACGTATATCTCGAAACGATAAAAATTAAGATGAAATGTGATAGAAGTGTAAATAACGACTTATATATGATTGTGATTATGACTATAATTGACTACATTTTCACATTTTTATTTATAATATATTACAATAATAATAATTGAATAAATTTTATATATAAATAATATATCGGATAAATTTTCAATGATAATTGAGAGAAAAGAAAGAAAAAAAAAAGAAAAAAAGAAGAAAGAAAGAAAGGAAGAAAATTTAATCGATAGCGCGATAAAATGCGATTCGTCAAATTTTTATATATTATTGATTTATTAAACGGAATTATATTTTCTTTTTATTATTATTATTATTATTATTATTATTATTATTATTATTATTATTATTATTATTATTATCATCGTCATTAAACTCAAATCGATGTCCTCTGGAGTATTATCTTTTTAAAATGATACAAGCATAATATATCAATTATCTTTTATCGTTAGGGTGTCTTAAAGATAAGAAGAAAAGCGGGAGAAAGAAATAAAAAAAGAAAAAAAAAAAAAAAAAAAAGAAAAGGAAAAGAACAGGATTGGTACAAATTCATAAAGAATATCCCCGTGAATATCTCATTTCTGCCCGCTTTCTTCCTCCTTTTCGATGAAAGATTTTGAACGCAGTGACAATATCGCGGAATGGTCTCCTCCGTTATTAAGAATCGAGCTTCGTTTACTGTACCCGGCAAAAAGTCGAGCAAAAATGACACCATAAAAAGTTTTCGGGATCGGAAAACTTTTATTCGTTTTTCTTTGCTCCTTCCTCTCTCTCTTTCTCCCTTTCTAGCGAATCTCTAGCTTGCTCCTTTGCCAACTATATACACGTTGTTTCTCCCTCTCTCTCTCTCTCTCTCTCTTTATCTCTTTTTCTCTATCCGTACTCGTCGAATTGTAGTTACTATGGCAAAGCAAAAAGAAACTCACCCCCACTCTCTGTCTCTCTCTCTCTCTCTCTCTCTCTCTCTGTCTCTCTCTCTGTCTCTCTTTTCCCTCCTTCCACCTTTGTGGGCAGCAACTCTAATCCGGGCTCTCATTTACTAGAATATCATATCTGCCGGTAGTGGAAATCGAGAATCGACTTTTGTGCCGAATCGTTAACGGTTTCGCCTGGTAACACCCTTTTCCACGAGACAAGATCCACCGAATCGTTTTTCGAACGTGCAAACGCTATCGTTAATAGTACTACTACAAAAACTCTCTCTATCGTCTATGTGTATTATTTGTTCGATTCGAATTGCGAACACAACTTCGTTTTATGTATATCGATTATGTACGAAAGACGACCGAGTGAAAAATAACAATAAAAAGAATAAAAAAAAAAGAAAAACATAAAAAAAGATAGAAGATAAGAATCAAAGTCAAATAAGTAATCTTTTTCATATAGAAAATGAACGGTATCGTTTATAATCCGAATAACCTACATAATGAAGGGAAGTTCGTGAAACTAGGAGAGAAGGAGATGCAACGATGCATGGACCACCGTGTACCCTGGAGTCAAAGATGTCGCAAGCCAATTTCTCCTTTGAAGTCAAAGCATCCTTCTCTCTCTCTCTCTCTCTCTCTCTCTCTCCCTCTTTCTCTAGACTACTATAAGGTCTTTGCCTTTCACGTAGATCATTTTAGCCAAGAGGTCCCTTGAACTTTGCCGTCCTTAATACACATACATATATATACATATATCTCCATATATATATATATATATATATATACATACATTCACGTGTATATATATAGCATGCTTTCAAGAAAAACTCGATAGATCTTTTTATTTTCTTTTTTCAAAATCACACTCCATAGAGGATGTTTCAGAATATGCGGTCATAACTTCACCGATGGATTCAGCAGCGTTACGTTAGAAATAAGAAAGAAGAAAATATATATAAACGTATTTACACAGATATAAACGTGTTTACGAGAAACAAACGTGTTTTTCTCTTTTTTCTATTATATTAATTCATAAAAATTCGTCGAAATGATTAGCAATCGGATCGTTCAAAATAGCTTGCTATTGTTCAATTTTATTGGCAATTATCCCATTCCACCATAATACGTTGCCGTAGTAACTCAACATTTTCTGTAATTACATTGTTGCAAACTAATTGGTTTAGGTGCCGCTACGGATAATTAAATCTATTAGATTTAAGTCCGACAAATTCGAACGAGTTAAAATCTCAGTAATAAGATGTCTAGAAAATTATATTAGAGGATGATTTTTACGAGCAAATTTTTTAATGGATGATAAATAATTGATATAATGCAATAAGACGTTTCTATCTCGATAACAAGCCCATCTTGGACATATCCTCCTATTAACTTTTTTTCTTATTTTTAGCATGCTGAATCCCTCAAGATGAAATTATGCACTATACGTTTTGAAAGAGCGTGTATATATTCTTTGAATTAGACAGAGAACTACTTTCGTTTATCGTATCTCGGAAACGAGTTAGAATCGAATCGAGAATGGTAAGTGTAAATGTATGTATATGTAAGAGAGAGAGAGAGAGAGAGAGAGAGAAAGAGGATCTAAAAGGGGTGGCTAAAAGGAATCTAGACGACTGTAACAAAAGGAAGAAAGAGGTTTGGGGTGATTTGGGGTTGGAAGGGTAAGAGAGGTTTCTCTCCGTGAAATGGGAAGAAAGAAAGATATAAAGTCGACGATTCTCAAGGAAATGGCGACGATTTATTCAGGCACGGGCCATGAGATTGAATAAGAACTGAATAATAGGCTCCTGACCAAATTGCTAGTCAAGGTGACACACCTGACACCTATTCCAACCGATTTCCAAGAGCTGCTACCCCTTTCTTAGTACGACGAACGAGCGTTTGAACCTACGTACGACGTGTTTATCGTTTCTCTTCGTACTTCGATACGATCGGATCGAACGTACTTTCGGTATTTCGGTGTACTTTCGCAGAAGTAAATTCGAAAATCTTTCAAGTCGTATATTTACGTGACTACATTCACATTGAATTGGTACTTTGACATATGTATACGTAAATATATAGTATATGTAAGTATGTATATATATATATATATATATATATATATATATATATATGTGTATGTATATAGTTTGGTATTTCTAGAGAAGACGTTTCACCTTTAATCGGATCTGTATATGTTGGATTTCTAACTAAAGAAAGAAAAATATGTGTTATTACATTTCTATCTATTATTTCTTTCTTTTTGTTTTTTTTTTTTTTTGTTTTTTTTCTTGTACGTAATTTTATTATTTAAAATAACTTTATATAATTAAGGGAATAAAAAACGTGCGACCTACATTTATTCACGTAAAAATTTATATCCAATTCCGATCGGATTAATTATTCTCAATTCGATAATAAGAAAATAGAATTTTTCCTAAATTATAATAGAAGCTCTATTCTTATTGTAGAAACCTATGGTGTATCGTCGCCTTTCATATCGTGTATGACATATTGCCGCAGCCGGCATGTAAATCATTCTGTGTAATATAGAGAGATGTGCTCAAACTCGTACGCATATATATGAACATGCATACAGTGAGTGTGTGCGTAAGAGAGAGAATGAGAGAGAGAGAGAGAGAGAGAGAGAGAGACAGAGAGAGAGAGAGAGAGGGAGAGAGAGAGAACTTCTCCGGCCATACGTTATTAAAGCAGATGCGAAACGGAGGTTCTGATAGGAGGCTTGGCCAGCCGAGATCCCCGTGTTTGGACCAGTTACGAAGCGGTACGCGACCAGGGTCCAGATTTGATATGGCATTGTGTGCACTTCCGAATCGAGCAAGAACAACGTCCACACGCGGATAACGCATTATGATGTACATAAGTGATCTAACGAGCCAAACGAGATCTCAATTTCTCTCTCTCTCTCTCTCTCTCTCTCTCGCTCTCTCTCTCTCTCTCTCTCTCTCTCTCTTTCTCTCGTTCTCTCCATCTACTTCGTTTTATAATAATTATACATGACAGTATATATAAAGTTTGTATATGAAGTACGTATATAAAGTTATTTAATATATGTAAAATGATTTGTTTATGTGCGATCTAAATTGTGTCGAAAACTGAATTATCTTTTGTATGTATACGACATTCACGTATAGTTTTCTATGTAAAAGTTAATCGGACGTTAGAAAAAAATTTCGAAATAAATTGAAATCCGAATAAAGGGAAGAAAAAAAGGAAAAAGCAATAAAAACAAAAAAAAACAAAAAAACAAAAAAAGAAGAAAAACAAATAAATTCCGGAGATTAAAGAAATCGAATAATAAATCGAATCGATCTATGATTAAAATGTGAAAGCATGACCTGTCCCAAAAGGGTACACACACAAACGCACAATACACACACACACACACATATATATATATACCAGTCAAAACTCATGGCCGAGTAACGCGACGCTTTTCTAGTTGATAAATCCGTTGACGTTTGTTCCCGTGATTCAGCTCAGTATCCTTCTCCCTCAGTCTTCCTCTCTCTCTCTCTCTCTCTCTCTCTCTCTATATATATATATATATATATATATATATATATATATATATCTATCTATATCTCTTTCTTTCTCTCTCCCTCTCTCCATCTATTTATTTCGTTTCATGATAATTATATAAGGCATTATATTTAAAGTCTATATATTATATATGTATATAAAATTATTTAATATAAAATGATTTATTTATGTATGATCTAATTTGTCGAATATAAATTTAATTCTCTTATGCGATATTAATGTATATATTTATGTAGGTTAAAGTTAATTGAACGTTAGAAAAATATTACGAGATAAAATGAAATCTTAAGAAAAAAAAAAGAAAAAGATAAATAAATTTCGGATTAAAGAATTTCATTCGAATCGATTTATGATTAAAATGTGAAAGTATTACCTGTCTTAGAACTCACGATTAAAATACACACACACACACACACACACACATATATATATATATCGTCAAAGCTCACGCCCGAGTAACGCGTCACTTTTCTGGTTGATACATTCGTCGACGTTTGTTCCCGTGTTTCAGCTCAGCATCCCTTTCTCTTTCTCTCTTTTTCTCTCTCTTTCACTCTCTCTCTCTCTCTCTCCCTCCCTTTCTCTCTCTCTCTCTCTCTCTCTCTCTCTCTCTCCCTCCTTCTCTCTCTCTTTGTCTGTCTGTCTATCTCTGTCTGTCGCATATCTACGTACGTGCGTCTAGATAACGCGACTATTCACGTGTCAATTGTAGGTCGAATTTCCGCTCGGCAGGCAAATTTCAACTTCCGATAGTGTTTCGCCGAAATAAACCGACGAACGTAATCCGAACGTGAGCTTTCATGCGAACGCCGATTTCATGACTCTCACTTTAGACGTATATACCATGGAATTGTGTAGTGTGCATATCTCCCTTGAGAAAGGAAGGAGTGCATTTGACGTTGTTGTAAAATTTCGAATTATTAATCAAAGCGTGAAGATCAACGAATCAAGGAAGAGAGGACAGGGAGAAGCGGGAGGATAAGAGATATCAAAAGAAGAAATAGGTACATAATAATTATTCCAATAAGCATCCTTGTTATTATTCATTTCTTCTTTTATATTCTTGTTATTTTTGTTATTTCTGTAAAAGAACGAGAGAAATGTAACCTGAATAAAAAATGAAGTTTATCTACGTGATAGCTTGAAAATCGCGGTGGACTGTAAAAATGTATAAAAAAAAAATTTATATAAAATGTACGAGAAAAAAAGAAGTGAGAGAGAGAGAGAGAGAGAGGGAGAGAGAGAGAGAAGGAAGAAAGAAAAAGAATAGAAACAGATTGTTATATATTTAAGTTACTTTGACATTTAAATGTCGTATTACTTGCATATGTATAACCTACTTACCTATATGAAAATTGATTCAAAAGCCATTACTTCCAAGAATCGACTTCGCCGATTGTGACATTTTTCAGCTTTCTTTTCTCAAACGATAGTCCTTTAAATAGAAAAAAAAAAAAAAAAAAAAAAAATATATATATATATATATATATATATATATACATACATGGAATTCTATTTATTTTTCTTTTTCTTTCTATTTGGAAAATATTTTCTCGAGATAAAAGAGATACTGCGTAGCTGGCCAGAAAATAAATGCGAGAAAAATGGAGGATGAGTATTTGTAATAAAGCCTTGTTATTGAACACTTTGAGAATGGAATAACAAAAAGGGAGTTTGAATAACGCGCGGCCACGGTATCGACACGCGTTACGAATTTTCTTCTCTCTCCCTCTCTATCTCTCACACACACACACACACACACTCTCTCTCTCTCATTCTTTACTCCTATAATATTTTTTTTCCCTCGAGAAGTGAAGTTCTTTTCATAGCAGCATATAAACACCGCTCTCCCTCCCTCCCTCTCTCTCTCTCTCTCTCTCTCTATCTTTCTATCTATCTATCTATCTATCTTTTATTTTTACTCGTACTCTCCGTTTCTGTAGTGCTTGCATTGTTAATAATAGAGGCAAATCGAGGCAATTGGTTCGATGTCGGTGTATCCGATATCGGCGAATAATTATCTAGGCTTCGAGTGAAGGAAAAAAGGAAAAAAAAGGATGCAAACGGAAAGAAAAGATTATTTTACCGTAGCATCTGTTTTATTTTCGGTAAACGATCGATGTGTCGTACGATTGATTCTTTGCTTCTTCAATTTTTCTTTCTTTCATTCATTCATTCATTCATTCATTCATTCATTCTTTCTTTCTTTCTTTCTTTCTTTCTTTCTTTCTTTCTTTCATTTCCTTTCTTTTTTCTCTTTTTCTCTTTTTCTCCCTCGTTGTCACGAAAGTTCGTTTTTGCAACGAGATGAATGTGCGCACAGGTCGAAAAAATATCGTTCTGTGTGAGAAAAAAAGAAAAGAGAAAAAGAGAAAAAAAGAAAAACAAAAAAGGAGAGATAGAGAGATAAAAGGAAAAATCGAAGAGAAAAAGAAGGAAGAAAGAGAGAGAGAGAGAGAGAGAGAGAGAGAGAGGGAGAGAGAGTAAAAAAAATCTCTCTATTTTGCCTTCCATCCCATCGATACGAGTTGGCGATGCGCGACGCGAGGATCGCGCGTCGTTTCTGCGTGTGACTTCTCGACTTTGTTTTCCTCGTAAATTGAATTTTTTTATCCTCACGAAAAGACCGCACGTTTCGGAAAGAGAAACAGAAATAGCGAAAGAAAGAGAGAGAGAGAGAGAGAGAGAGGGAGAAAGAAAACGCGACAACAAATCCCCAAATAATCATGATCGTGACGTTCCAACGTTAAAACTTTCTTTCCTCTTTTTTTTTCTTTTCTACTTTTTTTTTTCTTCTTTTCTCTCTATTTCTCTCTCTCTCTCTCTCTCCCTATCTCTCCTCTTTCCTACTTCGACTTTCTTTCGAAATTAAATCGTTATATATTCGTACGAATTAACGTGATATAACATGACGTCACATTAATACCATTTGACATACGTCGATCGATAGCACTTGAAGTTACTCTCTCTCATCCCAACCCAACCTTCTGATATTTTATTAAACTTCATAATTACAATTTATTTTTATCTTCGGTTATATTAACAATCATTGAAATATTTTTCCGTTGGATCGATTAGATTCAAATAGAGATTGTTAATACTGATTTAAAACAAATTTCATTTCGTTCTATCATAAAATTTAAATGTTCTTCCAATCCAAAGATTGTGGGGGATGGGGCGCGGCGGGGCGGGGTATAATCATCAAACTATATCGCAATGAATCAAAGGGAAACAGATGGTTGATGCAACCCGCCAAATATTTTGAAAATACAAATATGTTAGCGCGTGCGTGTTATATCTATCTACTCTCTCTTTCTATATCCGTAAACGTATGGCAAGTGTTCATACTAAAATATAGAACGCTTTACGAATGATATCGACAGTTTCTGTTTGTATGCGAGTACGCGCAATGATTTCGTCATTGTTGAAACGGTAAACGCGTCGACGATATATTTGAAACATTTCTGGTACGTCGATTCGCGCTATCCGTCATATGGCAACTCGAATAACACCAACACGTTTCACACGTTACACGATTTTTGATTTCCGTTTTGTGTATGAAAAGTGAACGGAGTCAGAATCGGAAGTTAAAACTCGACGAATGTATTGGGTGTTTAACAAAAATAAAAAAAGAAAAAAAAAAGAAAAAAAAAGAAGAAATGGAAAAAAAATATACAAAAATATCTATAACAGTTTAAAAGATACTTTTCCTCTTTTTGTTTTTTTTTTTTTTTATTTCTTTCTCTCTCTCTCTCTCTCTCTCTTTCTTTCTTTCCCTCTTTTCCTCTCTTTTATTTTTGTTTCTTTTTGAAATCATCGAAACAATTCGAAGTAATAATATAAAGTAATCATGATAAAAGTCAAAAGAATAACTTTTTGCATTAAGTCGAGATAACTAATATGCCATCGTTGTAATTTTGTGTTCCTTTTGCTTTTTTTTTTTTTTTTTCTTTACAAAATTTATATTGAACAATGTAATAAAATTTAACTTGGATATATTCGTTTCGTATTTCTTTATTGTAGGATATAGTGCGATGAAAATAAAAATTACGTTTACATTAGGACATTGCTTTTAATCCTGAGATATTGTACGATGGTACTTTCAGAAAATGTCTCAACGTTTTTCCTTGAAAACTCAACGTACATATACGTAAGATCGATATTCGATTTGGCAATAGTCTCTCCTAACTCCTCTTTCTCTCTCTTTCTTTGGGAGAACGTTTTAAAATCTTCCAAACGAAGAACGATAGCGAGAAAAGGGGAAGTCACTTTTCTCGTACCGACCTATCTAACTATGTATGTATCTAGGAAGGGCCCAGCTTGGATTTTACCTTCGTCGCGAAATAAAGTTTTCCTATAGATCGAATTAGCCCGACAAGCGGATTGAAACGAAAGTTCGGCCCTTTGTTCGACCGAAAATGCGATGTCGTTCTAACTTTTCCGTTAAATTCGTACGGCAGAACGAGAAGAGAGAGAGAGAGAGCGAGCGAGAAAGAGAGAGAGAGAGAGAGAGAGAGAGAGAGAGAGAGAGAAAGTGGAATAAATCAGGAAGGTACGTTGCTGGCGTATACATTAAGTTAGTAATAGTAGCATTAATAGTAGTAGTAATAGTAGTAGCTAACAAAGCTATTAGCAAAGTACCTGTTAAGTCGGTATTATGACATATATAGTAGGAAGTATCGATTATGCCTTGTATTTATCGAAGGAACATAGGAACATAGGATTATCAGACAGTGCATTCTGCATAATCTCTATTAATTCATTATCAATAATATACATATATATATATATATATACTTACTTAATATTTTTAATCCCTTATAACAATTATTAATCGATGATAGGAAGAAAAGTGAATATAAACAAAAGAAAAAAAAAAGAACAAAAATAAAAACAAAAGAAAAATACAAAAAAAAGGAAAGAAGCTAAATGATAAATAAAAAAAGAAGATCGAAGACTCATGAGATCTCGAATCGTTACAGTATATATCTCGATGTATTGTATACCTTGAAAAGTCCAATTCATCTTCCGGAAATAGCCGTCCGAGGAAGATAAAGCCAAAATGGAGTCAGTGGTCGGTCTCAATCAGAATGGCACTATCGGACACTGACGTTCTGCTAATCTCGTCCCGGTAGCTCGAGGAACATGGCCTGATACGTACGCTCTGTGTACCGATAATTTAGCCCAATTTACTATTCCAAGCTGGCATAAATAATTACGACGATCGCGGTCGACGTGGTCTAGATGGATTATCTCTCTTTCTCTCTCTCTCTCTCGTACACACACGCACACACACACACTCTAGTATACATTTTACATATATATATATATATATATATATATATATATATATATATATAACTGTAGATATCAAGAGCTTTACAAATCTTCGTTATCATCTATCGTGTATAATTCACAAGAGACGATAAAAGCTACGTACAGAAGAACATCGTTGTCATTGACTTTCGTCATGTTCATATGAAATTCAAGAGAAAATTTAACTAAATGAACTATAAAACTTATGACGATCTTCCAAGAGAATAATATCAATTGTACGCAAGATAATAATATTAATCGGTATGAATGAAAAAGTGAAATGAATCACGAACGACAGCTTAAGATTTTCAAATTCGATCTTTCAAATCGATTCTTATCTTTCTATTATATTTTTATTCTTGGCTCCTTTTATAAAGGTAATTTTTAATATCTCTAACATCGGCTTTATCGTTTTTATGCAGATATTATGTTGAAAATAAAGAGAGAGAGAGAGAGAGAGAGAAGAACGAAATGTTTGTCGATCGTAATAAAATGCATCTTCTTCTTCGTTTTATAAAAAAAAAAACGTATCGACGATGGAGATCGTTTAAAGTGTTACATCGAATGACGAGATACAGCAAGCCGATGTTATTTTATCTAGACGAGTAAGAGGATGAGAGAGAGAGAGAGAGAGAGAGAGAAATACGGACAAGGAAAGATTGTCTTAGTTTCAAAAACTGCATCAGGTGATCGCGTTTCATCAACCTTCCTGACTATAAATTACGTGACGCGGTTAGTGCATCGAAGCGGGCAAGGATGGATGGACGATGGTGAAGTATAAAAATCGTTAAAAGAGTTTTCTAGTAGAGGAGACCCTTTCTTTGCTGATTGCATAAATTTTCGTAGGTGTTCTTTTATTTAATTACTTTTTTCTCTTTTCTATTTCTTTTTCTTTTTTTCTTTTCTTTTTTTTTTCTTTATCTCTTATCTTTTTTCTTTGCTTCTTTCTTCTTTCTTTTTCTATTTTTTTTTTTTTTCCTTAAAGAAAAAAAGCTCCACACTATAGAGAAAGCATATAAAACGGTGAAGCCGTTTAGTTAATAATTTAGTTAACATTAATTATTTTTAAATACCTGATACATATTCTAATTCGATATCTAATAGAATAATACAATATTTGTATATATTCCTTGATATGATAATAGTAATAATGCAAGTAATAAATGTAAATGATAATCAAAAGATTTGGTTCAAAGCATTTAATATATAAACGTTGTTGTAACCATTATGGCTATACGAGTGTTCAAACTGATTAAGAATATTAGTTCGATTATTTGAAGAAAGGAGAAATTTTCTCGGAAACGAAATTTCTACCAATTTAATCTCTGCTTTCCTCTCTCTCTCTCTCTCTCTCTCTCTCTCTCTCTTTCTCTCTCTCTTTCTCTCTCTGTCTCTCTTTCTATCTCGGGCTCACAAGAGATACATATTAATGTATACAATTTCACTTTCGCCATTGCATCGGAATCGATATACACGTGTTATCGAACTATTAAACTATCAAACATTTACCATTAAGAGAAAGAGAGAGAGAGAGAGAGAGAGAGAAACTATAGGTATATGTGTTGATACGTCTGTATGTACACGTTATAATAGTCCTCGTATAGATAAGAAATGGGGGATATACGTAAAGGAGAAAGACGATATAACGGAAAGGACCAATCAAAGAGATAACTGAATTCCCATTAAACCGCTTATAACATAATTAATTTCGCGACGCACATTAAATGTAGCACACCTAACACACTAGATGGTGTTCTCTGCAAGCGATATCACGTGTAACGTAATTTCCTCGTTAAACATAGTTCAACGTATCGCACGTTTACACGCACATGTAACCAAGTCGCGGCTCGTGATCGCGTGTGAATTTTCTCTACTCTAGTTCACTCTTTTCTTTCTCTCTCTCTCTCTCTCTCTCTCTCTCTCTCTTTACAAACCCGTTTGTACGTATGTACGTACGTTCGTTCGTTCGTTCGTTCGTTCGTTCGTTCGTTCGTTCGTTCGTTCATTCGTTCGTTCGTTCGTTGTGCCAACGTCACACAATTCGTCGAGGAAAAAATGCCATATCTCTGGCGATGTGTTTCCGTGTAGAGAACGCCATTGCCCCCTAGCTGGGCTTCGTATTTATACGGCGTATATCAACGATGAAAAACAGCCTGTAACACGGTACTCAAACTTTCGGTGTATCGAATTTTGTTTCGAACTCTCACTACTCGGGTTATATATTTTAGCGGTTTAATAACATTTCACAGTTCATCCTACTAGAAGCAAGAGTAAGGAAAAGAGAGAGAGAGAGAGAGAGAAAGACCAGAAAAGACCTTTCACGATATTATTACAGATAAGTTTATTATATAATAAAATTGAACAAGTAAAAATCCTCGTGGAAGTTGTAATTTGTTCTTTTTTTCTTTTTTTTTTTCTTTTTTTTTTTTTGAAGAAGAACTACTTCTTCCACTTCGTTCTCCTTTTCTATATTTTTCATTTTTCTCCTTTTCTTTCTTTTTTATTGTTGTTTTCTCAATTCAAACGAATAACATTATTTCGCTTATCAATACCGACAATTATAGCTTTAATACCATCTCGTAATATGAATCTCATAATTTCGCATTTCGTCGGTACTATAGTCAAGCTTCATTGATATGTCATCTCTATGACAACGATCGCATGAGTATTGTCCTCCTTATTATTGTCTAGCTTGAAGATATGAATTTTATATACCCCGTACTTTTCATTATCGTATCCGGAATCCATAAACAATGTCATTCTGAATATTTCGAACATCATGATGAAAACAAATTTATGAGGGTATTAACAATAAGAAGGAAATAGTTTATTAATGACTTAGTCGTAATGTCTATGAAATTATTCTCGAAATATCTACATTCACATTACATAGTTAACGATATTTTCTCTTTTCTATAGTTACATTCCATTGACGAAAGAAGAAGAATTGCTCGTTACCTTTGTTCAGTTTATCGAAGTGGAAAAAGGAAAGGCGATATTGTAGATAAAGAAAGAAAGAAAGAAAGAAAGAAAGAAAGAAAGTATGAGAAAGAAGGTCCACTTTGCGATGTAAATTTTCGTAGACGGAAATTTCATGTACTCTCAAAAGAGCATTCGTTCCAAAAGCAAGAATCCTTTCTATCTCTTTTTCTCTTTCTGACCAACACTTTTTCCTATTTATCTCTCTCTCTCTCTCTCTCTTTCTCTCTCTCTCTCTCTCTCTCTCTCTCTCTCTCTCTCTGTCTTTCCTCCTTCTCCTCCTTCTTTATCTCTTATTGCAAAACGAGCACTTTAGAAACTTTCGATCGACGTGTAAAAGTCACTGCATTTTCCTGTCCTTTCTTCCTTAATAAGAAACTATCGATAATTATTCCACTCTGTACTTCTTATCTTATCCTATTAAACATTTTCATTAATATCGACTATTATGCAAATTTTGTGAATGCATTAAAAAATTAACTGTTAATAATTATACGTCGAAGATTCGATAGATTTACAATAAAAGATGTAATTATTACCTCTATATTATTATACAATTATACTTCCTATTATTTCTCTCTCTCTCTCTCTCTCTCTCTCTCTCTCTCTCTCTCTCTCTCTCTCTCTCTCTCTCTCTCTCTCTCTCTCTCTCTACCTATCTATCTATCAATTTTTTCTTCCTTTCTTTTTTGTTTTTGTTTAGAGGTCAAATTAGTTTCATGAAAAATAATAAAAAAAAAAAAGAAAAAGAAAAAAATTGAAAAAAGAAGAAACAGAAAGAAAAAGAGAGAGAGAGAGAGAGAAAGAGAAAGAAAAGGAAAATAGAAAAATAGAAACGAAATCGGTAGAAGGCAGTCGACGAAGCGATAAGCAAATAGACGTTACCGTCGAGCAAGCAACAAGCAACGATCTCGCATCTCGCATCTCTCGAAATGCTGCTTGTTGCCAGAGGCACCGAATTTTTCGGGTTAATTGGAATCGAGTCACGACTTCGTTTTTTATACCCTCGTTCTCCCTCGAGACGCGTGCAACGCACAGCATTTACCGTCTCTTTCTCTCATTTCTCTCTCTCTCTCTCTCTCTCTCTCTCTCTCTCTCTCTTTCTATATATCTGTCTGTATATATATATATATATATATATATATATATATATATTTATTTATCTCTTACTCTCCTCTAAAATCGACCCATCAACTCGCACTCCCATTTACATCAACGTTCTCTCCTCGTCGATGGTTTAAAATTTCGACGAAATTCTCGTATCGACGAGAACATCTATCTCCCGAAGTTTATTTTACGATCAGAGAGAGAAAATGCCAACTATACAGGTTTTATCATAATTCAGGTATACCTGCTGTAGAATACGATTTCAAGAAAATCGAAATAATAAGAAAACGAAGATTCGTATGAGTTATACGTTTTTACGTATAAGATTTATATTTTTATTTATTTTCTTCTTCTTCTTCTTTCTTTTTTTGCTTTTTTTTTTTATTCAAACTGATACAAACACAGATAATAGTTTTACGTTTTATCAGAAACGATAACCGAGGGATTATTCTAACAATGATAATAATTATAGAAAGGAACGATTTATAATCTGTACGTTTCCAATGAAGTTTTTACATTAATTTTGAAATCCTAGAAATTATCTGATAGTAAGTACATAAAATACAAATAACATACGTGCGATGCTAAAGGGTGAATCAACTATCTTCCCCTTTATCCTACCAACATTGCTAGTCATTTTCTCATCCCTCTCGATTCTCTTTCTCTTTACTAATACTACCACCATCACCACCATCACCATCACCACCATCACCACCAACACCACCAACACCACTACCATCAGACGCAAACTGCGGCAATTATCTGAACCGCAGCTGCGCAGAAACTTTCCGTAACAGATCGCTTGGCGATTAATAACCTATATTAATTAGGACAAAACGTGGGAGTACGAATCGGAAGACGGTAAAATCCGTCGCTGCGCCATGTTGGCTCTTCGACCGCTAATTATTCTACGCCTGCCGTTAGAACCTCCGTTTTGTTTCAAACGATCGAAACCTTCTCGTACATACATACATACATACATACATACATACATACATATATATATATATATATGTATGTGTCTGTATATATTACGTATGATACTTCACACTAATTCTAAGTCCAAGAGTAAACTTTCTTGTTGGATAGCACTCTAATCGACGGGGAAACATATATCTAAAAAGACAGGTATAACACGTGTAAGCAATTTCTCTCTACTTTTTGTCGTTCAATTGACATTTCAAAGAGGAAAAAATATATAATTAACGAGTAACTTTTAATGATGTTTACACAAACATTGTTAAATGTATGTTGCTTTATCTCTTAAGAAACTAGTATATGAACGAATATACCTCTATATATATATATATATATAAATGGTAAAGTGTGAAAGATATTTATCGTTTTCTAAATCTATTCTAACAAATATATATATATATATATATATATATATATATATATATACTTACATATTACATGCATGAATACATATCTACAATGTTCATTTGGTTTAACAGTTGGCGTAAACGTAAACAGAAACTCGATGGATAGTAGGTATGGTAGATACCGAGGTCAACTAGCGCTCGATGTTATATATTTAGAGCAAACGATAAACGTTGATTATTATCTCACGAGAAGCGCGTGCGTCGATATGAAACATCGATCCAGGGAACCGTCAAATCAAATTAACATTTCACGTTTATAGCCCCGATTAGATATCCGTTAAACTCGTGAGATAATATCGATCGAACGTACAATTTCGTTTCCATTAATTTCTAGCTCTCTCTCTCTATATATATATATATATATATATCAATATTTAAATTTTTATGCATATATATCAAATAAGTATTGATGTAAAATAATTTTTGTTACAACATTGTAGCAAAACACTTTCTAATTTCCTAATATATATATATCTAATCAATAGATTTATCTTCTTCATCTTTTTCTTTTTTGTTTCACAGGGTCAACGAGGATGGTTCCTGGGACGCAATGAAAGAAATAGTGACACCAACAAGCGCAACAGTTTACACGATTGAGAATTTAACACCATTCACGGTCTATAGCTTTCGCGTGGCGGCAGTAAACGCGATGGGCCGTAGCAAGGCGAGTCAAGCATCCTACTACATCATCACCTTGAGAGAGAGTACGTCTTTTTGTTCGATCATAATTGCTTTTATGTTCTTTATCAAAGAATTCCTCGTCCCTCGTCAATTCCTTTTATTTCTTTCATTTTTTTCTTTCTTTCTTTCTTTCATTCTTTTTTCTCGAATCGTTGATCAATCGTTTTCATCGTTTACAAATGACAAATAATACGAAAAATAAAAAGAAAGAGATGGAGATAAACAAAGAGAAAAGAATTGAAAGAGAGAGAGAGAGAGAGAGAGATGGTTGTACCAAAAACGAATTTCACATTATAGAGACTGTGAGCAGGTGCGCAATGACTCCGCAAATCCTCCCTCGCAGAAGGATTAAATGACTCACGCTCTTCGGTCATTAGTAGCGTAAAGTAAACGGGTTTGAGCCTGGAGAGACGTGAGAATAAAAGAAAAAGAGAAAGAGAAAGAGAAAGAGAGAGAGAGAGAGAGAGAGAGAGTGTGAGAAGGAGAAGGAGGAGTAGTCGAAGAAGAAGAAGAAGAAAAAGAAGAAGAAAAAGAAGAATGTTGAAAGTAGTTAGTCTGGTCGGCCCTTCAGGTTCGCGCGCGCTCGCTCTCGTGCACAAGCCAGGTTGTTGGCAGTGCCCGTGACTAAAGAGGCACTAATTGCAGTGAGACGTAAGAGTGGTGTGTGCAATTTTCTTTCTCACTTATTCTCATACATTCTCAACGTTTTCACCCTTTATTCTCTCTCTCACTCTCTCTCTCTCTCTCTCTCTCTCTCTCTCTCTCTCTCTCTCTCTCTCTATTTCTCTTCTTTCTTTCTTCCACTTGACGTTTTAGTCTCACACTCCCTACGAGAGATGGAGGGAATAGCATAAGAGAAAGAGAGAAAATAGGTTGAGCCGTCGTACGCGCTAGCCCTATAAATTCTGTAAACGCAGCAAGGATTCAACGACATCCACCTGTATACTCCTGTACACTTCGTTCCTATGGCCGACAAAGTTTGCCAGTTCTCTGGGCGCCTTCGTAACGTACGTGAGCACTAACCTACCCTTTTCCCCCAACACTATCCTAACCCCACCTCATCCCACCTTTACCCTATACTCTATCCTACCCCAAACTCTTGCTCGACCTAAATTCTCCGTGTACCGATCGTGGGCTAGGACAATTAGCGGCTTGGTCGTGCACGAAGAGGCAATTCCGCGCGACTGGAATTAGAAGGAAAGAGTTCGTAGAGTAGACTGGAAGAATTGAAAGAGGAGTAAGAGGAAAAGAGGTACAGGAGAAATAGGAAGGAAAAGAAGAAGGAAAAGGAAGAGAAGGAAGAGGACTTTGAAATGGGCTTGAAGAAAGAGAAGGACGACGGTTGTGGTAGCAGCTCGACCGAGATTTATCGTCCGATCGAAAAGCCCTCGTTGCTTTTAATTAATGCTCATGGTGGTTCGTCCTTCTCTTTAGCACAAAGATTCGAGCTCTTTAATACTTGACCCAGTACTATGGCGTTATATTTAGAAAAAGAGAAAGAGAAGGAAAAAGTAGAAGATACCGGGGGAATCCAAAGAATTTAATTACATTTATTTATTACTTTCGTGTTCAATCTTTCTTCTTTTATTTTATATCATTTTTCTTTTTTCCTTTTTCTTCCCTACTTATCTTTTTTCTTTCTTTTTTTTTCTTTTTTTTTTTGTTTTCGTTCTTTATTTCTCCATCTCCTTTCTCCCTTTTGTGCTTGAAAATATTCTAATACTGGGAGCGGCTTCAATAGTAGCTTAATGATAAAATTTGAATTTCTTCCTTTTTTTTCCCATCTTTTTTCGATGTTCAACGAAGTGATTTTTTTATATCTCTCATGCTCGAGAAAATATAACAAAACGTGAATTTTTTTCTCTTTTTCTAACTCTCTCTCTCTCTCTCTCTCTCTCTCTCTCTCTCTTTCGCGATCTCTTTCGAAGGATAGAAGGGAGGGGTAACACAGAAGAAGCGTAATTTCCGTTTTATCGCTGTAACGGCGCGCCATCCGTTCCAGCCTGATCGCAAGAAGAAATGGTGGCTTGCAAGAAGTTTGGCGTAGATCCATACAACTCAGCTTAGAGATGAGATGAGAAGGAACGACGACGACGACGACGACGACAACGGCGTCTATTAGTTCTTGACGGCGTGTTTCGTGTGACTTAAACGATAGAAAAAGAAATAGAGAAATAGAGAAAAAGAGAGAGAGAGAAAGAGAAATGCACGTGCAACAAATAGGTTCTACGATCAACCTTGAAATCAGAAAAAAAGAAAAGAAAAATCGAATAATTCTTATATAATTCCTTAAATAAGATTTATTTATAAAAAAAAAAAATGATATATCCTACATAGGATTTATCGGTTTATCGATCAATTAATCGTACTTATATCCAATCGATAATAACTCGGGCGAATAGTACATTTCTTGTCCGCTTAACGAGGAAGCTTAACGAGTAATAAAAAAGAAAGAGACGATGCAGAGTCGTGTTCGTATATCGGACATTACCATCGCGTTATCCGGAACCGACGAAGTGGAAAACTCTGGACGAGGATTTAATGCGTACTCTGAGAGTTGTACGTATATGTATATTTGATATATACATATAATATATCTATATATACAATATATATATATAAAAAAAAAAATATATATACACGTTATATAGTAATCTCTCGTATATTGAACAAAGATATTCTCGTAGATGGAGCGATTTTACAGGTCTTCAATTTTCCGCAGCACTGATTTCGTCAATTTTCACATACTTTTCCATTCGACTAATGCATACTTTAGAAAAGATAGAAAGAAAGAGGAAGGATAGAAAAAGAGAGAATGAATGTAATAGAAAGAGAGAGAGAGAGAGAGAGAGAGAGAGGACGAGTCATCGGGCAAAGCTTTATGCGTAGAACGATGTTCTCGCTCGCTCTCGTCACATTTTGACGACACTTTTGATGACACTGTAAATCTAGGAACGTGAACGCGGCTAACGTAATAGTCGCTCTAAACTCACAATCAGGGGCTCGTTTTTAGCGTTTCTCGCGAATTGGGACGCGGAAATGCAGCAGACCCGTGCATTGTCGAATCCAAGGGAATGTAGAATCAGAGCTATTAAACGAGAACGCAAGCACGCATACGTGCGAACGCGATCGAGGATGCGTGTACGAAGTGCTGCTACTGATGGTATAGAGCAAGGGGGTAGAAGGGGTTAAAGGGAATTGTGTATTGGTGGGGGAGAGAGAGGTGGATGGACACGAACGTGTACGTGAGCGTGTACAACGTGCGGTAGGTTCATTATGGTACCACGTGAGACGAGAATAATTATCTAGTTATCGAGACTGACCCGCATCGGCGAACAAATGCGCTCGTATCGCCCTGGAATTGCGTGTACTTGTGTCAATAACTAATTTGAATACCATCCTGCCGACTGTCATCCGAAATGTGTCGTTTCTATCTGAAAAAGCCAGTTCGTTCTCTGTATATATATATATATATATATATATATATATATATATGCGTGCATGCGTGCGCGTGTGTTTCTCTTTATCGTTCGAATAAACTCAAACACATCAATCTGCTATTCAGTAAATCACAAGAAAATGATTATTGTTCGTAATAAGACAAAATTCGAGAATAATAATTATCGATCATCGCGAACTTATAACCGTTATAGCACGTATAGGTTGATATACGATTAGAATAATTATCGATGGACATTGATACATTTGTAATTATCATTTGTAATATTCATTTATTCCGTTCTCATTGTTATACAATAAACGTACCGTATGTGAATTAATTTGACGGAAAGATATATACACTTAATTGAAATTGAGTCATTTGTAAATTCTCAATATGTTTGTGATAATCGTAGGAGTATCGTCAGTTTATTTGATATCAGGTTATCTTGTTCCCTAGATACCTAACTAGCATTAATCCAATAAATTCATTGAACTGAAATAGGATGAAGCTTTAAAGTGTATTATCTTGATCATTCGATCCAAATAGAGTCCAATGAATGAAACGCGTATAACGAGGATGTTTGTTTGTAAATGTCAATATCTACTGTTGTAACTACTATTACTAGCACTACTACTATTAATCGCTATTACTAATACTATCACATTTTGTTCGGCGTTTAGATAGTTACTAACTAAGAGACATACAATTCCCTCTTGCATTCATCTTGTGAACATAGGTACGATACCGGTTACCTTAACATTCTCTTGCTGTGCCTTTGCGATTAGTTATCAGAGTATGTCATAAGACGAGAGAAAGTATATCTTATCAAGAAATCGAAATGTAGAAATAAATACACAACGTTTTTCTTTATTTTTCATTATAGATACATTTATAACGTGAATATCGTCGATCAAAATTAAAACGTTATTTCTAATCTATCATTAAATACCAATAGATATTACTCATAGAATTCCTTCGGTTTTAATTTGTACATTGGATTTTATTTCGTTCATCTAATTCTACTTTAAATCAGCTTTGCGTGCGAAGCAACGAGAAAGTAGAGGTTTAAAGACCGCAAGAGTGAAAGAGAAAGGAAGAGGGAGACACACAGAGAGAGAGAGAGAGAGAGAGAGAGAGAGAGAAAGGGAGATAAATAGAGAAATTGGGTCCATAGGAAAATGTGTGTGACTATATATATATATATATATATGTATATTTATCTGTATATATACATATATATACACATATATGTATGTTCGTACGTGTTTGTATACATATGTACATATACATCTATATATATATATATATATATATATATGTGAGTAGTGCGTTGTACAGGACAGGAATTCACGATGGCTTAAATGAAAGCCCACGCTCCCGGATCAATAGGGCACCAACGAAACTTCTCCTACCACTTTAGTCCAGCTTCGATACGCGTATATCGCTTCTCGTTCCCGTTTACGGACCTCGTTCGGCTGTCCACCATAAATATATAGCGCAACCGAGCCACCAATTAGCCATCGGCCCACCCGTCGACGTGGCATCCGAGTTAAAGTTCCCTCTCGCCCTTTTGCCAAAGCACCGTTAGAAAATTAGAGGCGTTCTAGTATACTACAAATAGCTACCTTCTTTCGCGTGTATGTATTGTATGTGTGTGCGTGTGTCTATATACAAACACACACTCATATATATATATATATATATGTATATATATCTATCGGTTCTCAGTTTCCGATACCCAAGAGAGATTTTATGATCATCTTACAGATTTTCATGTAAGGATACTCGATATTGTTCTTATTTGTTTTTTTGTTTTATTTTTCTGTATATTTTTCTCCTTTTTTTTTTTCTTTGAGAGTAGTTGGCAATAGGGGACGGGAATAAGATGGAAGTATTTTTATTGGTATCATAAATCTGTACAATTTTTTTGTTTTTTACGAAAAATCAAAATCAATGATGTATTATTTTTCTTTCGTATTTCTTTTTATTAAAAAAAAAAAAAAAAAAGTGCAATACATCGATGTTTCGTTATTAATTAGAAAATTATTTTTTAATAATAAACCGAACAATGTTTCAATTACGCGAAATTACAATAGAGTATCGTAGTAATCTCGGAGGAAGATATCCCATTTTCATGATTGATATTATCTAGTTAATGGCATTCGAATGATTTTAAATGACGAAAAATTACGTAAAAATTATAACGTTCTTTTTTCATTTTCTTCGCTTCGTCGTTTTCTAATATAACAGAATTATTCTTAATTTTATTAAAGGAGTACTCTGTTGCGCAATATATATATATATATATATATATATATATATGTAAATTATATGGATTTTCGATTTGGAAAATATTACATTTTCGAGAAAAAAAAAACAGAAAAAGGAAATATTTACTTTTTTACAGAACATCCAGCAAAAGGGTCGCTACGTATCCATTATATTTATGTTTTAAGCTTAACGATTGGAAAAACACTTATCAAGCACTAATATCCCTCTCGTACGCTCCGTCCCGTTACTAACACCACCCCTACCCTCTTTCTCTCTCTCTCTCTCTCTCTCTCTCTCTCTCTCTCTCTCTCTTTCTCTCCGTCTCGCTTTAGAAGCATTTTACCGTTCTTTGGCAAAAAATCTGTATGTCCGATAATTTCTCACGAAAGCATAAAATCCAACGGCACCGTCATAAACTCGACGCCGCGCCGCGAGGTAATAATAAGTTAACGCAGATTTAACGTCGGTAAAAAATGTAGCTCACATTTATCGTAGAGCTAAATTGCTCGGCGAAGTGGCGAGCGGAAATCGCCTAAAAGACTTATCACTTTCTACTTATCGCGCCAACACCTGAACCATACTAACAAAGCCTACGTACTCGTTATAACTCGGTGTCTCATTCAACGATTATTTATCCATGAATTCGTAACCGTGAATTCTCATAGAGGATATATTCTCTTTTATTTTTTCATTATTTTTTTTCCCTTTATCTTTTTTTGTTTTTCTAATCCTTTTTTTTGATACCCTAAAGATAACCAAAAGGTATCTTTAAAAGAGCGTAAAAATAAATCGACTGATACGATATACTGATTCGTGAGAATTAAAATTTGAAACGTAATTTTAAATTTTAAATATTCCTAATGTGTCTCTTTGAAACCGATATATACTTTCTTTTTTCGTATTTCCCTTTTTATTTTATCTCTCTCTTGTTTTTTTTTTCCTCTCTATCTTTTCCCTTTATTCTTTATTCGTTTCATTTTCAAACATAACACGGATGAAATTTGTATAGTCAAAATGAAAGAGGACGCATCGTGAAATAGCTTTTTAATTACGAACTATATGTATTAATTACAGGCACGTATTTAGGTTGTAATATATTGATAAATTATAAATGTACGTCTCCGTCAGTAATCTAAATTATTGTTTTTTTCTCTCTCTCTTTCTCTCTCTCTCTCTCTCTCTTTCTCTCTTTCTCTACATTACCTTCTCTACGATTCATTAAGAACTTGCGTCAATTAGGGTGCCACAAAGTTTCGTTCGACGTATATAACGTGTAACTCGATACCATTCTAGCGTGGTCAACTTTGCTTTCTATCTCTCTCTCTCTCTCTCTCTCTCTCTCTCTCATGACGATCTTTCGCACAATTAACACTTTACTCGTGGACATTAAGCCTCGGCTGGTGGGTTAGTTGTTTCGCATCAGTTCCGGCCACAGTGACGTACGGCGCACATTAAATGTCTTGAAATTATTTCTCCAACAATTTCTCATCTGCCATCGCGTTGGCGATGGTCATGAAAGTATATACACATACACGCATACAATATATACATACAAAATATGAGTTAGTCAACTCGTGTGTAGACTTCGTATGGAAGAGTGTAAGTGATTCGTGTTACTCTCCCTCTCTCTCTCTCGCTCTCGCTCTCTCTCATGTGTAAGTGATTCGTGTTACTCTCTCTCTCTCTCTCTCTCTCTCTTTCTCTCTGTCTCTCTATCTCTGTCTCTCTCGTGTGTGGAAAGGACGGAGAGTTTCAGAAGTGATGCGGACGCTAATTATTTCGAACAGCTCCCGAGTTCTGACGGGGACAACGAGCTTTCTGCCTTCGTCCTCGGCGAAAAGGGACCACGAAACACATTATCCCGTCAGGAGAATTATTACGCAGGTGTTTTTCACTCTCCTCCCTCAACATAGAAACCTTGTCTCTCTCCTTCCCATTGTCAGGGATTCCCTCATGGCAGAATTTAATCGGCTTAATTGCAAGATTCCGTTCCATCTAGAATTCATTCGGAAATAAAATTATATATCGTGCGATCTTTTTTTCTTTTTTTTTATTAGGATTAGGTAAAAAAATGGAAAGAAAAAAAGAAAAAAAGGAAAAAAAGAAAATAAGAGAGAAAAAAGAACGCCTCGACTTATTCAGATTTATGATTAATTTTCTTGTAAAGATCTATGAGAAATTTATGAAGAAATGGATTTCTTTCGTAAATGTACGACTCTTCTTCTTTTTTTTCATTCTTTTTCTTTCCCTTTTCTTTTTGTTTCTTGTTCTTTTCTTTCTTTTTTTTTTTTTCTTTTTTCTTTTTTCTTTTTTCTTTTCTTTCTCTTCTTTTTTTCTTTCATTTTGATTAGTAACCATCCTGCAAGAACAAAAATCTTAATTAAGAAAAAGTTTTGCCATATAACGGATTTGATGTTAACGTTCGTGTAAAGCGTTTGCAAAATATTTACTTGTTAAAAAGTTGGCGATATTGCGAAAAGATTTTTCCACGGTACATACGTACTTACGTATACGTACGCCGGTTGGTGCGAAAGAAAGGAGAACTGTTGCGATAAAAGCGAGGAAGCTTCGAACGTTGTGACCATTAAACTTCCATTTGCAGCAATGAAACTAGCTCGAGTGTTCCAAGCAGTAAATTTATAAAAAGATTCCTTGGTAAAACTTAGAATCCGATTGAGATTCTTGCAGATGGTCGACCGTGGAAAATTTCAAAATGCAGACTTCCAATGAGCACGGTCTCCATCCTGCGGAAGTTTTAATGTACCCAAGAATATTTCCATAAATTTTCTTATACGATAAAGCGGCGAAACGATTACGTGCTACGTATATACATATACATATATATATATATATATATATATATATATATATATATGTATGTATGTATATACATAGAACCCAGATGTGAATGTATGTGTAACACAAGTTTGAAAATCGCACCTTCTGTTTTCAGTTCCCGAAGGTAAACCCCTTATCACTAGCGCGTACAACACGTCGTCGACGTCTATATATTTGGCATGGAAACCACCAAGTCGTGACACTATACATGGCGAATTTCTTGGATATCGAATTGGATATAGACCGCGAGACAAAACGAATATGGAAATGAAAGACATCTACATACGAGATCCCGCAGTAGACGTAAGTTGAAGGGCAATATATAACATTGGCATATTTTTTTAAATCAATTTTCTTCTCAAATAAAACTTCTAGTTTTCTTACACATATAAATATATATGATTTATTTTTATATTTTTCAGAATCACAGTATTCATAATTTGGAAATATACACGCAGTATCTCGTATCTCTTCAAGTTTTCAATCCGGAGGGTCATGGACCAGCCACAACAGTTTCTGTGATGACCGACGAAGGAGGTAAGATTGAAAATAATCTCTTTTAACCATTTCTCGTATTTATCATTTTCGTATCTCGACCGAGTATCTCGAGCAGCCGATAAAACAGATTTCTCTCTAGTCTTTTTTAATCGATCGTCGATAAATAAGATCCCGTTATATACAGACGTTAAAGAAAATTTCTACATTTACGATACGTATCGTTTATAATAATCGATTTTATCGACCGTGCGTTTCCAACAAAATTTGGAACTTCATCGAAAAAGTAAAAACGATAGATTTTGAGATTCTCGTAAGATGGCTTGATATTTGATCGAGGCTTGGCTTTAAACGATAAAATAATAATTGTAAGTACAAATTATCATGAATGAAAGATAAGGTAACGATAAATGAAAAAAAAAGAAAAAGAAAAGAAGGAAAAAGAAAATAACTCATTCGATCCTTCGTTAAATCATACGTATTACGAATTGAACATAATTGTATCAATAATATGATGATCCTCATCAATAAAAATTGAAAATATATTTCTTACGATGTTAACAATATCTTTACGAATAAATACACGATTATTATTATTAGTATTATTATTATTATTATTATGTATTATTAATTAAATAAACGTAAAACGATCGTGGCACCAAAATAGAAGAGTACGATCCTGGACTTCCTCGCGTAGTTTCTACTTCTCACCCCCTCTTACCGTGTTACCCTGGAGAGCCGTCATTGGTTGAATTCACTATTGGCAAATTCACCTACTTATAACATGCTTCGAGGCAATACGCACGACGTTCGAAGAGAAGAAGAGTTTTGGAACGACTACGTAACGATGAAAATAATTTCCTTCCATTCGTGATCTTAACGATTTTAGAAAAAGATAATTTGATCCTTAAAGGACCTTAACAGTAAGGTTTCTTTCGTACACGAAACAGGACGGAACAGCTGGCGATCCTTTTGTATTTTTGGAACAAAGAAAAATCATGGCGTCCACACGAATACGAATGAGATTCTTTCAAATTTTTATCATCATTACGATAAATCAAAATTTGGATCTATGTCTTCGTTATTTGCAGTAGAAATAAGAAAAGAAAACAAAAAGGGAAAGAAAGAAAAAAAAGAGAAAAAAAAAAAAACTGAAAAAGAGGAAAAAAAGAGAAAGGAAATAAGAAGTAAAAGAAAGAAAGAAAAAAAAAAAAAAAAGAAACAAGATCTATACGTAAGTGTTATATCAAAAAAAGATATCGAGTTATGACAAATGTAATTATTTACGATAGAAAGTACACGATGAGATAAAGTCACGTGGCACCTAATACATATAAATACGTTACTGTCGGCCCATTCGGCAGCAGGTTTCCAGCTGCTCCTCTCTCGGGTTCGTCGGTGAGTACTCGTCGTTCTACGTCAACGTTCGTTCTCTCGTGAGAGGGCACGCTCCGGAATAGCCATGAACGTCTGCTCATTGTCACGCGCCCTGTTCATTCGACGAAAAATCAGAAGACATCATTGATTCTATTCGCGAGATCAAAGAGAATTCTATAAAAAATTTTTAACATTCGAATCGTAAATTCCGTTCATCGAGAATTAAAGAAAACGTAATAAATGAGATAGTAAGATAAGTTAATAA